>NW_016157138.1:194222-218300 GCF_001687245.7 Rhagoletis zephyria | reverse complement strand
CATACGGATTTGTAGAGAACATAGAGATGTACATATGTATATACCTCAATTTTCGTGTGTTCGCAAATCCATCAGCGGCAGACACTCAAGATTTTAATGCAAGTAGAAAGTAAGGTAATTTAAATTTAAAACTAATTCAATTAATGAATTAAATACAATTACAATCTGAATTGCCATGGCGAATGCCTAAGGGTGCCGAGATGACAGGACAAGATTAGTAGCCTCATGGCTCTTTGGAATCTACCTTATGAGCAGTAGCGCCGGCGTCTCCAGACGCGCCGGCCTCGCCGCCGCCGCCGATTCTTTTTGAAGTTGACCACGCCGCCGCCGCAAAGCCTTTCGACGTAAACCTCTAGTATGTATGTATGAAAATTGCAAACTTTTAAATATGCAGATATGTAGTTACAAATGTGCATATATGTATTTAAGTACATAAATGAAGGTATGTATTTCCAAATGCATTCAAACATAAAAATATACAAAATTCAGACAGCTAAGCAAACATCAAACAACTAAAAGCAAAGAAGTTGTCAAACAACAACAAAAAATATGAAAGAGCAAAGCGACGAATAAAACAACAAAAAAAAACTTGGCAAAAAGTCAGTCAGTCAATCAACTTTGTGAAGTTATTCAATACCAAGAAATGACCATTAATGCCATCGCAAATGCAAATGAAAATAAGAAACTACTATATTGCATTTTTAGTTAGAAATAAAAAACAAAAACAGAAATGCAGGCAATGTTATAAGAAGTAGCAACAACAAAAAGGTAAGAAAAAAGTTGTAAGGGGAGGAGTGAAGCAGTAAATATTTGCAATGTAATGAAAATGTAATGAAATTTACGATTGCAATAGCAACAACAACAACAGCTATAGCGGCAGCAACAACACACAAATAAAAGGTGGTCACGCAAACATAATTAAATACATACATATGTACATATATAGTTAAGTAAATAAAACAGCGAAAAATAGTCAACATACGAGTACATATAATTATCGCTCAGCAGTGCACTGGGGCACTGTAGCAAACGCAGAAAAGTAGAAGAAAAAAAATGGAGAAAAAACGTAGCAAAAATCACAAACACAAGTGCAGATTTGCACAAAAAAAAAATAAAAATATATACCTAAAAGTGCAGCGAGCAACTTTTGCTGCACTTTTATAACAGCGCCGAAGAGCGTGAGTTGATATTTTTTGTGAGAGAACCTATTTATTTTCTCACTTTTGCTGCTCAACAATATTTTTATAGTTCGTATATACTCGTATTTCCCCTCATACAATTTAAATTTCACTTTCCACCGCATTGATGCCGCTGAGTGAATGTTCAATAGCAGCGCAATGTGCAATAACAGCACTGTATTGCCATAAATTACGTGAATGATAGGAGAACTCCTCGACGCGCTGCTGTTAAAGGTCATTGCTGTTGGTCATACTAAGTAGTTTTGTACATACATACATATGTACACACAACTAACTCATGAACGGGTATTTTACTCGAATAATGCTTTTTCGGAGAGCTGCTGAGCGAAGAAGCTAGCAAATAGAATAATAGAAAATTTAATAGAGAGCCGAACATCTCAAAGCTTTGGCTATGCGGCTCTGAGTTGAAAATAGGAGAACATAAATGGGCTTATTAACATTGCTGGCGGTAATCTTAAGTATGACGTAAGTGATGTCTACAGATTAGTGGAGCCACTTATGAAGTGATAAGTTGTGGGTATGTATTGAAAGGAACGATTGCGCTGACGATATGACCAGATACGGCTCTGAGATGTCAATCAACGAAGCGGATAACTTTGCGCTACCATAATCTCTTACTAAGCATTACGTATGTAGTTAAAAAGCTAAGCGGAATTCAAGGATCAGCAGTCGCTGGCGTAACAGGTGCAATGATATCCTGTCCGACAAAAGTTTTTAACGTCCTTCTTGACTTATTACCCATAGATATCCTTATCGAAAATTCACCTGCTAACACCGCATCAGACTATGTGTCCTGGGATTCTGGAGGGAAAGGCCGTTCGGACATGGCTCCATCCTAGAGGCACTACCGTCTGAAATTAAAGCGCTGCCTACTGACTAAGTAAAGCTAGTCAAAGACCTGGGTTCACCACAAACCCTGCACGAAATTCCCAAGCCGCAGTGACTTGAATCAAGGAAAGCTCAAGTTCTTGCAGGGCTTAAGCGTCTTTACGGACGGGTCAAATATGGACCTACCAGACTATGCAAGCGTGTTTTCTAGGCTGAAATGTTTGCAATTAAGGAGGCAGTGAATATCTTCCCGGATAGCCAAGCGGCCATGCAGGCGCTGTCTTCTACCTCTGTTAGATCTCAACCAGTGGATGACTGTAGAATAGAGCTAGTCTATATTTCTGATGATGGGTCCCGGGACATATGGATATTTACGGAAACGAGGCAACGGAAAAACCAGCAAGGTTCGGCTCCGCACTGAATGTGTCCCACGCGGTGGACATGGGTGCCTCGCTCAGTGAAAACAAAAAATTACCAAAATTTGTCACTCGAAAGACAAGTAGAGGCTACCGAATACCCGCCAGTTCTGAGTGTCCTACGACCACTTTTTTTGTAATTTAACGTTCCTACAGTGTTTTTAGATTTTATTGTTTTCAAATGACAAAATATTTGTGGTTTTTAATTTCATAAAATTGTATAATTTTAAAGTATTTACATAGGCTCCTTCTGTAATGAAATTGTTGTTAAAAAAATATCTCCTCACTTCATTTTCGCGCTTCTTAAAATAAAATAGAAAGCTTACTGAGTAGTAAGTAGCTTCAAAATCGATATTCGCCACGAAAAGTCTTTATTAGTGATTGAGACTGATTACTGAATACCGGCTTTGGAGCTGGAAGCCGCCGCTACGAATATTTTTGGAGCAGGGACTGTAACAGTTGCAACTTTTATTAAAAAAATCACTATTTAACAATTATTTTTTGACTTTTACTTAATTACTCCTTAAATAACAGTGTTTTTCAATAATTTGCAAATAATAATTATTTTTAAAATCATTATAAAAGTCATTTGTAGAAGTCGCAGTAAACTTTGGTTCAACAACATTTTTTACAGCCGTTTTTTTTGCTCTCCTGAAAAGTACCCATTTTCACATTCGATAGTTTGACATGGTAGCGACGATATTTGGTAAGTCGTAATGATTTTGGGAAGTTGTTGTCAAATCCTTAGTAATTGCTCACTTTTAACATTTATTCTATTCGCAAGATTTATCCTGATAATACTTATAGAAGATGCATTGTAAGCTTTACTCGCCAGATTTTCTATAACAGCAGCAGTGACTGCAATATTCTTCAATGCAATCAAATTTATAGCTGTTAGCTTTCCATTGTTCGTTCTCTCTTTGAGTTTTACTCTCTCCAGCTGCATTTATTTGCTACCTGTGTAAGCTTTCTCATTTCACTCTCATGGCAATCAGAGAAATATGTAATATAAATTACAAATACTTCGCGCTTCCTGCTTTGCAACTCGAAAGCTTTCAGTTTTCCAACAACAACAAAAACACAACAACACTGAACAAAGTCTTTGTTTGTAGCATAATTATGTACGTATGTTGCTTCAGCTGACTGCCATGTTGTTGCCGCGTCTACATATGCCAACCCCCTACCCTAACCGCTAAGGCACTGCAAGCAACAACAACGCGCTATCGACCGACGCTTTTCTCCCACTCAACTTCAGAAAGCCACCGCTGATGACTGCATAACATTACTTTTACTGCTGTTGCCATTGTTGTTTTTTTTTTCTTGCTGTTGCTGTGGTGCGCGCATAATTTGAAGCGCTTTTTGTTGTGGTTGTTGTTGCTGCCTGCGGCGCGGCATTAGTTTTTCCGGTTACTGCTACACTCGCGCTGCACATAAAAAAAAAACAGACAATAATAACGACAACAGAAATAACCAAACCGAATCATAACATCAACATACGAAGTCACATAGCGGTACTTGACGAATGTGCTCGCCTGCATAATCATTCGTTTGTATGCGCCAACTGTTCGTGCGCGCGCTCGTTCGCCCGTTGGCTAGCTTTGGTATGTTGTCGGCTAGTGCATTCGTTTTGTTGTTGACGCTTCGCTTTTGTGTGTGTGTGTGTAAGTTGCTCGGCTAAAGTTGTTGTAGCTCTGCATGTTATCTACCTACCCGCATACATGCAAACATATCGACAGCTGTTGTTAGTTTGCTTGTTAGTTTTGTATGTTCAGATGCTTTTTTTGCTTTTGCTGGTTTTTTTTTTTGTATTTCTTTGGATTTTGTTTTTGTTTTCTTTTTTTGCTCTACGCTCGCTCGTATCCGTGTGCCCCAGTGTGCTTTGGTGTTGGTGAGCTTTCATGCTTCTTTCATTTCGTTTCTGGTTGTTGGCTTTGTTGTTGTTGCTGGTGGCGCTGCCGCTGTCGCCTATGCATAACTATTATGTGTGTTTGAATAGTGCGCCACGCTGGCGATGTTGGGTCGTCGGTCGTCGTTGTGGCTGCAACAACAGCAATAGTATTGGCAGCAGTGGTGGTGGCGGCAGCGTTCGTTAGAGTTTTTGGCGCTTGTTGGCCGCTTTCTTCCATCTACTCCTTTCATTTCACTTTATTCCGTTCGTATGTACGCACGTTGGGCGCGGAGTAGACAGCCAGCCAGCCAGCCAACCAAACAAACAATCAACCAAGCAACAAACCCGGCAGCCAGACAGGCACACTAGTCAGCCACTCAATCAAACGTACAAACGCGGTCGTTTGGTTGGTCGTTTCTAGTACGCGATCCCCCTGTACAGCTGGCCGCGCAACATTAGAATCGCTTTGAAGCGGCGCGCGCGCTCACGCTCCCGCAGCGCGTCCCAGTCACCACTTGATGGGCTTTTGGGTGACTTTGTTGGTAAAAGTTTTTCTCCGCGCTGTAAAAGCTGGATGAAAGTACATACACCTTCTCTGGCGTCGCGCGTGTTGCCGCTCTAACGGCGGGTCATTTGTACAGCGCCGCAACATACAACTCGAATTTTGAAAATTTATTTTTCAACTCTTCGGCTCTGCGGTGATGGCATGGCCACTGGTGGCACTAGTGACGTTGTGAACGCGGACGAGTTTTCTTCGTAGCGGTATGCATTCGGTTTCATTTTGCCGCCAACATTGTGAGGTTGCGCGTCGCGTCGCGTTGCGTTGCGTTCGTTCGTACGTTCGTTCATTGTAGCCAAATACCGTTAGTCGTTAGCGCCACCATCATCAGAGCCATGAAAAGCAAAGAAGCTGGCCAACAGTGACGAGACGAGTCAAGTCAAGAACGTCAGGTGGCCCCGCCAAAGAACTCGAGAACTTGAAAAGTAAAAGTCAAAGATTTCTTGTTTGGGTGTGTGTTGTGTTATTTTTTTGTTGGTGGTTTGATTGCCAAATACGTTGAGTGATTGAAGGAAAATGTAATTAATAAATGATGCAATGAAAATAAATATGAAAAGAGGAAGTGAATTATGAAATGAGAGGGAAAGAGTGAAGTTATGTTGAGTAAATACAAAATAAATAAAATTTAACTAAATTTAATAAAATTAAAATTAAAAAAATAAAAAATTAAATAAAATAAAATAAAATAAAACAAAATAAAATAAAATAAAATAAAATAAAATAAAATAATATAATATAATATAATACAAAATAATATGAAATAAAATAAAATAAAATAAAATAAATAAAATAAAATTAAATTAAATTAAATTAAATTAAATTAAATTAAATTAAATTAAATAAAGCAAAATAAAATAAAATTGAATTAAATTAAAAACACAATAAACACAATTTTAATAGAAAAAGATTATAGTCAACAATTTTATTGAGCTTGAACCCGTTTTTAATGAAAAAATTGTGTGGAAAAACAATAATAGATAATTTGCACATAGGTAAAAAAACGAAAAAAAAATTATATAAAATATTTTTAAATAATACACAAATATTAAATGCAAAACAATGTTAAGATATTCACTTTAAAAATGAAATAAAAAAAAAATAATAAAAAAATTTTAATTTAAAAATGCAAGGAAAATTTGATTAAACTTAATAAATTTAAAACGAAATTGAACGAAACTAAATATATAATAAAATTCAATGAAACGAGATAATAATAATTGCAAATTTATTTTTTTCTGTTAGTTATTTTATTTTAGCTTTACAAATAATTTCACTTTTTTCCGTTCAAAGCCAACAATTTAATCAATAGCTTGCCAACCGGAAATTCAACAGCATTGTTTGCCTTCGTGCGCGTGGCTGCCGAATACCGGAAGTACGGAAGCTGTCATTTCATTGAATATGTTGACAACTTTTGCTAATTGACATTTAAAATTAGCGCGAAAGGTTTGGTTTTAAATAAATAATTTAATGCATTTGTTTTGTAAAAAAAAGAATAATATTAATTTCATAAACACGGAAAGCTTATGTACCAATAAAGCGCCATAAAAATATAAATATTATATCAATAACGCTGGGGTTTTTTTACAAAATTAAAAAATATAAATTAAAAGGTAAAATTAAACAAAAATAAATTTAAAAAAAATTAAATTTAATTTAAATAAACAGGTAATTTCTAAGCAAAAAACAAAACCGACTTCAATTCTCATATAAAAATTTAACAGTATCGCCAAGTTCTTCATGATCCGATGATCGGGTGTACACCAAATTAGTATGGGATCAGCAGTAAGGTAACACCTTTCCTTTGAAAAAAGAATTATAGAAATCGGTTAACATCGTTCAAAGCTATGCGGTAACGTACATAACAAAAAAAAAAAATTCCGACGAACCGATAACCTTCTCCTTTTTGTGATGTCGGTTAAAAAATTAAATGTGTTGAAAAATTTTTTTTTTTTAATTTAACTTCAGTTTAAAGAAAAGATTTTTTAATTCTTAAATATTTTTGTGAGTTGTATTTAAAAAACTGAGTTGAAAAAATGGTAGTTTGCAGCTTTTGAGTAAATTTTGGTAATTTATAAGCAGAAAACGTTGTAAATTATAAACAACATTTTGTAACTAAAACTAAAAAAAAATAGATTAAAAATATGCACATATTTATTAAAATAAAAGTAAAATGCAAATAAGAAACTATAAAAATTTATAAATGGACGAGTAAATGAAAGGAAACATATTTTAACGCCAAAACTTATTTTCTTAAATTAAAAGCTGTGAAGCATAAGTCAAAATATCTAGAAACTCAAACATAGCAAATAAATTTTACTTAATAAAAAAAGTTTAAAAAATTTAAAACAAATACCAACTAAGAATATGTAATAGATTACAAAAAATAAAATAAAATTTAATAAAGTAGGCATAAATTCTGATTTATGAAATAACAGATACGAAAGAAAATGAAAATAAAAAAAATGAAAATGAAAATAAATAAAAATTTAAAAAATTAACAAAAATATCCAACGAAATACATTGAGAAGAAATGCTTTATTTTCGTCAGAAGATAACGCGAACAAGATCTTAATTCAAAAATATGTAAAACAAATATTAATAACAAATTTTTTTATAATTAATATATAAAAAGTTTCCATAAATTTTATTATCTTGCATAGAAATTTTATCCTATAAAAATAACTCTTTTTTACTCAAAAATATGAATAATGAATAGTGCAAAAACAAAACGCAGTGATTGTTAAAAACCAAAGGCAAGACAAAAAAAGTGATATGAAGCAGCAGCGCACAGTTATGTCGTCGTTGTTGTTGGCGCTACAAGCAGTACCGTTAGCAATGGCTAGCGTAGCGGTTGATGGATATTTGGCGTAGCGCAGTGTGACAGAAAACATTTTAAACTGTCTCTAAAAACATTGGAATAGTAAAAAAAAAATTAATAAGTATTCTTGTTATAATAATTTTTAAAATGAAAGAGTGCAATAAAAAATTAAAAGAAGACCAAATCAAGAAAAATGACGAAACTTAAAAAAAAGGATTAAATGAGGGCGAATAAAGGCCTGACCGCGAGTAAAAAAAAATAGAGAAACAAATTTTTTTTTATAGAAACAAAGGAAAATCGATCAAAAACCTAAATGAAAATCAGAAAAAAATATTCAAATTTATATTATCAATAGCCATTGTTTTAAAGTCAGAGCAGTGACGACAGAGGGCTTCAAATTCCACGAAAAAGTGTAAACAATTATATTTTTTAATTCCGCCAATGCTGCATACAGATAATTTTGCCATAGAGGTGTACAATTTTTTTATTTTTTTGGTGTGTGTGTGTATTTTTATGCAGACTTACATACAAATGTACATATATGTACATATGTGCACCTTCGCTGCGCTTCTACATCATTCTATGCGGTCAACGACTATTCGACGATCGACAATTTTCTCGCCAACGACACCATGTTGCATCAGCTTTTTTCGTTGTTGTTGTTTGTGCTTTGGTTAAATCTTGCCGAGTAACGGTGCTGCAATAACACAGTTGTTGTTTGCATCAAATAAATATGTTTGGCCACAAAAGTTGTTCATACGTTTGGAATTTTTTAAGTTGCATAATTGTTGTTCTTGATTGCTATGATATGAATGTGCTGGAATATTTTTTTGTTTTGGTTTTTGTTTTCATGCTCATGAATCATTGAACTCAAGCATGGGCAAAATCTAAGCGATTTTTGCTTAATTAAAAATATTAAATTTAGGAACCACAAGGATTTAACGAAAATTTATTGAAGAATTTTCAGATTTGCTAAATCAAAAAAATAGGTTTTATCAACAGTTTAAAATTTTTAATTTTCAGATTTTACAAAATTTTTGACAAAGTTGTGCTTGTTATGAAATGCTGAAAATTAAAAAAATTATAGAAAATTTAAATTTTTCGACTTAAGTTTTTGTTAATTTTTTTATTGTGTAAATATGTATGGTTTATATTAAAAAAATATATATTTACAAATTTTTAATTCTCAAAAAAAAAGTTTATTTAAATACATACTTAAAATATATCTAATAAAATTATTTGTTATAAAAACGTAAAATTTTTACGTTTGTTCTATACAACATTTTCAATCAATTATAAAATTTTGAATCTTAAGCTTCAGTGATAAATTTTAAATTTTTTTTGTTGTTTTTTATATATTTGCACATATGTATGTATGTATGTACATATACATGTTTACACATTTTTTAACTTCGCAAATAATTCTCATAAAATATAAAAAACGAAAATGTAGGTACATGCATACATATGTACGCACATATGTATATGTATGTATACAATCCTAGTATTTCTTTGTCTTGCCCACCAAAATTTTTTTCACTGACAGCTAGGAAGAAAACAACAAATAAATCTATAACAAAAGATAAAGCCCTCATTGGATGAAAAACAGTCACAAAAAAAAAAAAAATCTAAAAAATATTTCCATCAACAAAATTTGAAGTGAATTTACATTTCCCCAAACCCTTAACAGCATTTGACTGAAAGTGACAATTTTCGTTTAATAAAATCTACATGAAAAAAGTACACATTCAGCAAAAGTGAAAAAAAAAATTTAATGTAAACACCCAACCCGACTTGAATCCGTCCTACGTCCCTTTTGTAGAAACAAATTTACACTTAAATCGAGGGAAGTTAAAAGACTGCATTTTTACAAGGCATTTTTTGTGGTGAACAAGTAAATGAAAAACAGTTAACTCAAAAGCGCAATGAGTGCTTCGAAAATCCAAAAAATCTGGAAACAATTTTTCCAGAAAGGCATACCCATTGATTTGGAATATTCGAGAATGCAACGAAAGCTGCGATCCATTGAAGGAACGCAGCTGAGTGCGGTTTAAACTTTTGTGAGTGAAGAGTGGAAGCTTTTGAGAGTGAAAAAAAAAACGTTCGATAAGTGTAGAGGAGAAACTGTTCAACAATTTTGCATTTTTATACACATTTCAAATACGAGATAAGAAGATCTTTTTAGGAAAAGTTAAAGACTGAATATACGCAAAGAAAAGTTTAACAAAATAGTGAATTTTTCATAATAAAAAAATAAGTGCAATTCTCACTCAAAACATAAAAGAAAAATATACAATACAGACTTAATGGATAAAGGAGGCTGCAAAGAGTGCAACAAAAAGTTTAGTGCATAAAAATTCTACAAATATTTTGCTATGCCTTTGGGAGCATTTTTGTGTGAAAAGAAAACTCTGAACGAAAGTGTTTGGCATGAACTTAGAAAATAATGAAAATCTTAATAATTTAATACTTTAATTTAAAACTGAATGAGATAAAATTTAAAAAGAAAAAAAAAGAAAAAGAAAAAATCAGACTGGTAGGCTCAACAACGGTGAACTGCACCTGGCGAGTGTGAAAGCTTTTTTAAGTGAAACACTTTATGTGAAGAGAATTAAGCGAAAGCTCACACCACGCGCTGTTGTTGCTACAGAAAACAGTGAGTTCGCTTGAAAAAGTGACAGAAAGAGAGGGAGAAGAAAATAGCAAAGTGACAGAGAACCAGCATTTTAATGTAAGAAAGAGATAGCAAGTGAAAAGAATAAGACAGATGCACCTGATGAACAAAGGATATAAACACATAAAATTTGCTTAAGTTAAAAACTTGAAGATTTGAGTTAGGAAGTCTTCAAATTAATGGGTCTAAAGACGATTGGTTAGTTGACAAAGAAAGTGTAAAAAAAAATAAAATTTTGCCTCCAAAAGCTATATTATTTATTTGGAAAAAAAAATCCAAAAACTCCGAATAACGCAACCTGCAAGCATAGTGTAAAAAACTATTAATTTCGGAATAAAAAAATTACAATTTCACTACATGGAGCGGTAGAAAATTATGAAAATGGTTTAAGTGAATGAAGAGAAGAAAACAATTGTGGAAAGATTTAAAAAAAAATTGGGTGTGTAAATACATATGAATCTTCAAAGGTAAAGCACGCAAATATTTTTTTTATACATTAATGGAAAAAAGATTTCATAAAAAAATTGCTATTTAAGAAAAATTAGATAATATCAGTATCTAAACAGTTTTAAGATTTAAATTCGTTAAGTATTTTTCTGCTATGTTTGAAAAATGTTTTGTTGTTTCTATTTAATACACACATTTTTTTATAGATGTAAAAACAAAAAAATTACACTTCGATAAGTGGCAGGAATTAAATTTTAAAATTTAATAATGTTCAAAAAATCTATGTTTTTTAGGAAAAGCTATGGAAATGAAGCCTTAACTTCCCGAAAGGAAGCATAATTGAAATGATTGAAAATTTTTAATTGAATATAGCTCAAAATGTAATAAATTGGATTTAAAGATTAGTTTGCCCTCACCCGTTTCGCTGAGTGTATACAATTTTTGCATGTTTCAGTTAAATTCAACATATTTATCTGAGCTAAGAATTAACAGATGTTTACATTTTGCTTTTATTATACCCTCTTCAAAATATTTTCAAATTTAAACCTTCTGAAACCCAAATTGTGATGCAAACTTTAATTAGGCAATTCCCTTAATTCAAGTCGAATTTTATTTACATAAAAATTAAAAAAAAAAATAGCAAAAAGTTCAAGCTTAAAAAAATTTATAAGTTTTCAATAGTTCCTCCAAAACTTAAGAAAATTCTATATTTTTCGATACTTTAAGGTTTTTGAAGTTTTAAAATATTTTATTTATTTCAAAGTTGTAATTCAAAATTTCTCAATATAGGTAATCATGTCAAATATTTTCAGCACAGTTTAATAAAAACTTGAATTCGCAAATTTTTAAAATTGTATCGAAAAACTCAGAAAAGATTTTTTAAAGTCAGAGATAGATGGAAACTGAATTTGATAAAATATGTTCGAATTTTTGAGCTAAAAAAGAAAATTTAGAAATTTTAGAAATTCAGAAACATATACATATGCATGTGCATGTGCATATGTTCATCGAAAACGGTCTTAAATTCAATAAAATTGTCAAAGAGAAATTTTACTAAAATTTTTTTTAGAAATTTAAAGAAAATCTTATGGGACCAGTATATGTCCTTCTCAAGTCAAAATTAAAAAAGCGAAAACCGCTGAACAGAATTTGCTCTTTTTACTGGAAAGTGAAAATGCTAAAAAATAAAAATGCTGTAGCTTTTAATATTTCTTTATTATTTTCAGTCTCAAAAATTTGGGTGCTTTTGATATTTTACAAAAGTTAGAGACTTTGATCAAATACAAAAATTTTAAAAACACTCAAACTACTTTCAAATGTACGCAATTTAGTACGGTGTGTGGGTTATGAGATCGTTATATGAAAACCTTTCGATAATTTTTTTATTTTGATGAAAGTAGCAGAAAAATACTTAAGTTTTTTTAAACTGTGGGTTATTAAAAGAAATTAAAATTAAAATATTATGTAAGTTGCAAGATTTTCAACAATTTTTAAAACTTTTTTATCGTTTTCTGAGCCTTTGGTAAAAGCTGTCGTCAGCTGGGTATTCTATCAAATAAAAATATAGAAACTAAAGCAACTCGTTTGAAATTAAAAATAAAACTTAAAAATAAATTTAAGACTGAACAAAACTGCCTTAAAAAGAGAGTATTACTGCTTTAAAAAGAAAACCACGAATATAGAATAAAAGCGTTTTCAACAAACCCTTTAAATAATTCTCAAAACTATTAGAATCAAAGTCTGCATTTTCAACGCACAGCAGTAAAAATTTCAAAATGTTTTCGACGCTGCTGCGTTACCCTACCTAGAAATGGCGTCACAATCGCTAAATAACACCCCAACAACATGTTGCGCAACATGCCCTGCAATGCGCAACATTTTAATCAAACTCAACGCAATAAGTAAATAACAAATAGAACAACAATAAAAACCACCAACTCCAATGAATGCCAACCAGTTGGCGTCGGAAGTGGCAGCAAAAACAGCGATCACAACAGGCAACACTAACAAGAACAACAGCCCTGGCAACACCAGCAACATCGATGTTGCTGACGAATCCATGAATCTGAGTGTACTGGGGAAACACGAGAAAATTGCTAAACATTTGAAGAGTGTAGCTGCTGGTAAACCGGATGTGAAAGAAGATAGCAGCAAAAGCAGTGGAGGAGTGGGCTATGAGCCGAAACAGAATGGACAATATCGAGAATGTGATGAGCACATGGATGGCAGAGAGACGCCAACGAATAGCTGGCAGCATCACCGCGTAAATGGTGAAAAGTCAGCAACAACAACCCCACATGGCAGTAGCAATAGTAACAGCAGCAGCGCTGTGGGTGACAACAAACCGGAATGTGGTGGAGAATCGCCACCTAGGAATCTGGATGTACGTGAAGAAGGTGAAGAGAGAGGGCAAATTGAGGGTGAAGGCGAACGCGCTGAGTCCCCAGCAGATGAAGGCGATTATGGGCGACTTCACACAGCCACAATCATAAAAACACCACTCACAAAGACGCTACTGAAGCGCTGTAGCGGCTATAGCGCGCTCAGCGGCAGCAGTGTAAGCGGAAATGGCAACGGAAATGGCAGTGGGAATGGAAATGGACACGGGTATGGAAGTAGCACTCATATAGGGGCACCCTCAACCGCACACACAGTGTCGGCATGCTGCAGCAGCCAGGCGCACGCCAGCGCCACCGCCAGCGCCACCAATGAGTGTGGTCACAACTGCTGCGCCGGTAGAGATGATGACGACGAGGAGGCAGAAGGCGAGCAACAACAAGCGTCACCCACACTCGTCGAGCATACGGCATTCAATGGGGAAGATGAGCGCTCGACGCCACCGTCACCACAGCCGCCACCACCGCCCTCTCCATCATCGCAGGCGTCGTCGTCACACAGCTTTCTGCATAAAATGCCAACAGCTATATCGACAGCAACAACAGAGTCAACTGCGGCTGATGCTACTGGCGGCAGTGCGGCAAAATGTAGCAAATGCAATAACAACAACAATATACATTACAACAACTACAATTGCTACTATCGGAAAAAGTCGCGCATGCCGATTTGCCGTTAGTATAATAAAAGAAACGTTTTTTTAAATAATTTTATTTTTCACATTTTTACATACAATGCAATTTACCATATTTTCAAAGAATTTAATTGGCAATAAAACGGTTTGTGAGAGTTGACAACACGTACGAATAAGCAGCTTTAAAACAAAAGGAATTAAAAATTCAAATTCTTATAGAAAAAAAACTGTTTTTGCACACAAATACACATTTTTTAAAACTTTTTCAAACTATAAAAAGTTGGTGCAAGCAACAAACTCAATCACCAAAAAATTGGCTTCTAAAAACGATTTTTTTTACAGAATCAAAAAAAAAACATTTTTTTTTAATATTTCAAAAATACAGTAGTAGAAAACTTGTGCACTCTTTCCACAAATCCACATAAATTGGCTTCTAATAACCAACAAGATTCGTTGACATTTTTTTTTTTTTAATAAATATTCACAAAACCAAGTATTTATTAATTGCTTCCAGAATCGTAAAAATGCAAAAGTCTCAACAACTTATTTTGAAAATTTCCACATTCAAAAACACGAAAAAAATAACTGTTTAGCAGCCGACTTTTAATTATTGGTATTCTTCAAACTCATAACACGCGAACTTTTCGAAAATCGTAAAATTGCGTAAAAATTGTTTTCAATTAAAATGTTTTTGAAATTCTTCAAAATTACAAGTACACAAAACCACACATTCATATAAATGGCCTTCTAAAACCAAATATATCCAATCATATTTTTTTAAATTCATGTCCTATTTGAAAGAATTTTTTTTTTTAATTTCACTTTTGTGAATTTTTCAAAATCGTAAAACAGTGCGGTGAAAAAATTAAAAAAAAATGTTTTCAAAATTTCAACACAATGAAAAATTATACACACATTCAAACCAAACCACCAACCCAATCTAACCTAACCACCAAACCATATAAATTGGGCTTAACAATAAAACCAATACAAGAATGCTCAAAAGTTTCGTATTTATACGGAAAACATGTAGTATATATGCCTTCTCGTATTAAACAATATCTGAAATTAAAAAAAAAAAAATACAAATATTTTATTTTCAAAAACAAAATTTAAAAAATCCAAAATTGGTAAAGATTTTAGGTGAACTTAAAAGTACAGAAGTGAAAAATATAAAATTAATGCAAATTGGCGAAGTCAAATTTTATAGAATTGGCTCTTGAAAACAAAAAAAAAAAATATCGAAATTAAACCACCAACAAAAAATTGGCAAACCCAAAAAAAAAATCAAAAGAAAAATTGCATTAATCTAAAAATTTATTTTTTCATTAGCTAAGAACACAGCAGAAATTGGTAACAAAAAACATTTATTCCAAAAGAAATGTTCCAAACTTTTATAAAAAACTTGTAAGAGCAAATTGGCTGATGGAACATTTATATCACAAATAAAAAGGACACAAAAATCAACACTGTTCACCCGAAATTCATGCACCCCCGAATTGGCTTTGCAAATTTTCCTGCCTCCAAAACCACACAACCCAAATAATGCAACAGAATTGAAGATCTCTCCCGCTGCCACAAAACTTTTCTTCAAAATTTATATTTTGGCAAAAAAAAAGTCGAAATTTTCGATAAATCATGACGTCCATAGGTAAATTGCAAATAAATTAATTCTTAGTTATAATTTTTAGTATCTAACAAAACTATTTAATACTCGTGTCTGATATTATATTATTGATTATTATATTTAAAAAACAACATTTCACAATTTTTACAAAAACAAAAACACATTTCTCAAATTAATGCTTTCTAATATTTACACAAACAGTGCTGCCCAAAACTTAGCGCACGGGCAGAGGTTTTATGAAACTTTAGTTACATTTTACATCGACCTGCAATGTGAAGAGAGAGCTTTTACGCTGTGTGTGTCCAAGTAAAAACTTTATAAAGTTTAAAAAGTTACACCCGTGGAATATCTTTTGATCCATGCTCATATACTTATATGTACACCCACAGACTAATCGCTCTCTTTTCACGCTACATTTCGGCCACCGCTGCTTTGCGTACAAGAAAAATTCCTACTTGTCTATTCATTCACTTCTTACGTAATTCTCGAAAGCTTATCAAGCTTATGACTTTAAAACGGTGATGGGCACTGCCTTGCCTGCGAGCGAAGTTCTTTTCAGCTTTCTATACATTTTGTATAGGCACGTGCCCATCGCTGCTTTAAAAGAAACTGGTTGCCAGAGCTTTCCAAGTGCAGATTTTGTTGGGCTTAACTGGAAAAAGTTAAGCATGGCGTTGTTTCCTCTTTCTCTGCCCTTTCTATACCCCTCAGGGTAGGCATTTTTTTTTACTGATGAAAATTTATTGTTGGGCGGCTGTGATTATTTTGGAATTTGTTAATCTAGGTACAGGTGATTGTCTTAAGCAAGAGCACAACTCGTACTAGAGAATTCAATTTCACAAGAGTCGACGGTCGGGCTGTAATTCCGAGAAGTCTTGATAATCACGAGAATTCCGAAATAACCCAGCCACGCTGAAAAGTACAAAAAAATTTCGGCGAAATATGCGGAAAAATATAGTACGAAGAAACCCGAAAAGTCCTGAAAAAACATAAAAAAGCGGTTGGAGCCTCACCCCTCACTTTCAAGTTTTCCCTATATACATACATATGGGCAATTCTCACAAATTCGTATATTTTGTGAAATTTTTTTTTTTTTTAATCGTAAGCTTGGAACGATCGTCGCCAAAAAGCAAATCGTAATGCATGCGATAGGTACAGTACAAAAAGGCGAGAGCGTTGTTTACGCCGTAGTAGTATTGTCGAGAAGTCGTTGATATACTTGTTCCCCGCCCATATTATGCTTGCTTCACTTAACTCTGTGCATATTTACATATATACATACATAAATAAACACTGCTCATCTTTTGAGAAAGAATCATTTTATTTGTACTTTTTGGGTTTTTAGGCAATGTCATATTAAGTAGCAATAAAATATTTTTTTCTAAACTTAAAGTGTATGTACACACATTATGACGAAAGTTTGATGCATCGAATCGGTATCGGATGCCGAAAAGAAAGTATTGGGTACCGACATTTTTTTCAAGTATTGGGTAACCAGTATTGGGTAACCAGTATTGGGTGCCGACAATTCAGCACATCACTAGCAAGTATGCCCATCACTGGTCTCAACTAGTCTTAAGGCACAGATGGAGATTAATTAGTCTTCGACTCATGTCTTAATGCTGCAATTAATGACAGAGCAAGCGGCTAGACCAGTCATTCCCAACGTTGGCAGAATTCCATATGCATGTGCCCTGCGCTGGGTATGCCTGGTCTAGACAATCAAAGTTAGCCATTCGAATGGGCTATAAACCTGTATATTCAAAAAATCTTACCCTTCTGAAAAAAAGTTTGAAATTTGGGTGAAAATTTGTTGAATTTTTTTGGGGTTTTCTACAGAATTTTTAACATGGGTTTATATGGGTTTTGTAAGCGAAAGAACTGTGTTTTAAATGAAAATTCTTAAAAATAAATAAAAAAACATAAGTGGCAAACAATATTTCTTTGAAATGGCGTGCTATAGATATGTATGACCGATACCTACTGTAAATTGACGTGCTTTTAGAAATATTCATATATACATACCCTTTAATTTAATTCTAAGTTTACATAGACTGCATAGTTGGACAAATAAAAAACAAAAACGCGTACCTATGTATGTATGTACAGTGGTGGTCAAAAGTGGCAGTCATCCACTTCGTATTTAATATTTCCAATATTTTTCAAGCTTTAATTTTTTAAATATTTTTTATAAAAATATGGTACATGCTTTAACAAAAAACATATAAATCACATTTTCAAACTTTATACAGAATTTAGAAAAAAAATGTATATAAATTTCGAGGTTTTAACCAGAATTTTTTAAAAATTTTAGTAAAATTAGTGCAAGTTTTTCGCGGCTAAAAACTCGCATTGATTTTTAATCTTTTTTTTTTTGTTGATGGCGTTTTGAACTTTTTTCCGTATAAACATGAATTTTTTTATAGGAATGTGCGCAAGATCTTTTGCGAAAAAAATAAAAAATAGTCAACGTCAGTTTTCCTAAATTTTGTTTTTTAAATAAAAAAAAAGAAAGTCTTCAGCAAAAAAAAATTTACATTAATGCGATGTTTATGCGCTCAAAACTTGCATTAATTTTACTATAATTTTATAATCCTGTTAACTGCATACCCAAAAAATTTAAAAAATTCTGGTTAAAAAGCTCGAACTTTAGATTGAAGTTCATGGAATTTTTCTAACTCCTTTATAAAGTTTGAAAGTGTGATTTATAAGGTTTTTGTTAAAGAATGAACCATATTTTTATAAAATATATCAAAAAAATTTTAACTTGAAAAACATTGTAAATATTAAAAACGAAACACCATTCTTCCATTTTTCACCGACACTGTATGTCCAAATCTAAATGTATGTGCCTTTGCTTGTCTCGTTGTCTATTAACGCAATCGTTTTGTACAACTTTTTTTCTCTTAGTGCCTGCATACATACATATCTATGCATGTTTGTGTGTATGCACGTAGCCACTATATTTACTCAGTCGCTGACATCGTATTTTTTTGTTGTTGCAATCCAAAGTATTTTTAAAATTTGACCTATTTTCATTATCAAGCGCAAGATTATTCTAAACAATAAAAGCAACAAATTACTGTCACACAAACAAACATAAAATTGTACGTATAAATGTTTCTATAAAATCAAACGCACAAGCAGAGCGGTTAGTGAAAACGAGCAGCAACGGACTAAGTGTGTGAGAGAGAGAGGGAGATTGAGTGAATGTGAATAGAGCAGCAACGCAGAGGCAGAAAAAAAATATACATATGTAAATAAATGTTAAATGTTGTTGTAAGAATGCGTTGGCGTGCTGTTGTTGTTGTTAGTTTCTTTTCTTTGAGTCACATGCGCAGCACGCAGAAGTACATATGTACATACATACATACGTAACGCATACGCATCGTTGTCCAAATTAGCAGCGCGCCCAGGCAGCAGAGCTTCACACTATCTCGAGTGCGGCCAAAAAGCGAAAGAGAGCAAAGTGGGAATGTTCAGAACTTAAGTGAATTAGCGAGCACATGAGCTACATACATACATACGTATAGGCGGAGATACCATCCGGCCTAGTGCTGTCGGCTGCACCACCGCCTCCGCGTCGGCACCTCGACACACACCACATTTTGCCTTGTAACTCAAGCTGTGGAGATTCAAAAAACTTTTTTTTAAGGTACATACATACATACTTACATACATAAAATAGTAATTTCTTGCTCTTGTCCACTGCAAAAGGGCAACTCGTTCAAATGCAACAAAAATAACATTGCGCCACAAGAATGAAAGCAGCACCCGCGTGGCCTCTACCGTACTCGCAGTCTGCTCGGCTAATTTAAGGAAATTAGAAAAAATTGTATTTTGATTTATGCACCAAAGTAGGAGTGAGTGTGTGTGCTTGCGTATTTGTGCGTCTCGCTCAACTTCACATACGCACACATCTCACTAAATGCTTCTACTGGCTGTCCGATTTGTTGCTTCATAAACGTAATTTTTAGCTTTCCGTGGCTGTTTTGTGGTTATTGTTGTTGCTGTCTAGCAAGTACTATCTAAATTGTGTTGTTGTTGTTATATACATTTTTGTTTGTTCTTTTGCTCCAGGAAAGTGTGTCAGCGTTAAATTAACATTTCTATTTTGTTGTGTTTTTTTTTTTGCTTTTTTCTGATCGCTGCTATTATTTGTTCACAAAGCACCACACATTTGGAGCCAGACATTTGCCTGTGATCATTGACATAGACACGCAACTACGTACATATATTCTTTTATTAATATACATATTGCGTTCT
Organism: Rhagoletis zephyria; assembly: GCF_001687245.7. Taxonomy (NCBI): domain Eukaryota; kingdom Metazoa; phylum Arthropoda; class Insecta; order Diptera; family Tephritidae; genus Rhagoletis; species Rhagoletis zephyria. Next base: position 198,550 of record NW_016157138.1, on the reverse strand, counting down.
TCCCGGGTTGTTGTTATTTTTGTAGCGCTGCGTTGTTGTTGTTGTTCTTGTTTTGTGGTGTACGTGCGGGAATCGAAATGAAAAATTTTGGGCTTTTTACGGCAGGTTAGGCTAAATAATGTCTAGCGGTGAGAGAGCAGTGTTAGAAAATTTTGAAATTTAGAAAGCTAATAATGAATTAAATTTAATTAAAATAAAACCAAAAATTAAATCAATTAGAAGTAATTTAAAAAATTTAATAAAAAATTATAAATGTAAAAGTAAAGAACAATTTTATTAAACAAAATAATGAAGATTAAATAATAAATAATATAAAATCAAATATAAATAATAGTAGAATCGAAAAAATCAAAATTAAAAGTAAAAATTACAAACTAATTTAAAAAATATAAATAAGAAAGCAAAATAAAATATAATAAAATAATAAATAGTGAAGAATAAAATCGAATATAAAGAATCAATATAAAATTAAGAAATAAAAAGTAACAGAATAATTTAAAAGCAAAAAATAAAAAAGTAAAACATAAAATAAAAAGAACTAAAATAAAATAATAATAATAGTAATAATAAAAATATAATAATAGCAATAGTATTTTGGCACTTACACTTCTCGTATATTTCGAAAGTGCAGCATTTAACCCTTTAATGCAGAGTCTGTCATATGTGAAAGGCTTTTTAACCATTTCAAGGCAGAGGAAAAAGGTTCTCAATATGATTTTGAACGTGCTTTTTCTCATGTTGACGTAGATATTAATCGTAGAAAATTTTTCCATAGTAAAATAATTATACAAAAATAATAATAAAAATAAATAAAAATAAAAAAATAAAAATATTAAAAAAGAAACAAATAATAAAAATAAATAAAAAATAAAAATAAATAAAAAGTATGTTGAAAACATATTGAGAACCATTTTGCCTCTGCCTTGAAAGGGTTAAAAAGCGTCTCATATATGACAGACTCTGCATTAAAGAGTTAAATGCTGCACTTTCGTAAAGATATCCACCAGTATAACCATTTTTGTTATATAAAATTTTTGTGAAAGCTGATAGTTTACGAGTTATTAGAGTTTAAAGGAAACTTTTCTTTTTCCAATCTGGTCACTCGGGTACAGCATCCAATGTCCCAAAAATCGAGTCTTAAGATAAAATAAAGAGAAATCTTTCAAAAACCGTGCTAATGGTGTATTAAATATAGCCTTTTCAAATAGAATGGGAGCCAAAATCCAAAATTTCAAAAAAAAAAAAAGTGACATTTTGAACTGTATTTTGAGAGTTAAGTTATTGTTGTTGTAACTTCCCTATTGTTTTCCTACATTGTATGATCATATATCATCACGATAAAAAAAAATTCATTCGATTATCTCTTTTCTAACCGAAGATCTACGATTTTGAAAAAAAAACTCGTGTTTTGCCTATAGTGCGGCGTTTTTGAATCGGCAGCTGAGATAGGGCGTTTTTGAAACGAATTCTGAAATAGGGCGTTTTTCAACCAAATTCTCAAATAGGGCGTTCTTGAAACGTTATTTGAGATAGGGCGTTTTCGAACTGGCTGCCGAGATAGGTCGATCTTCCACTCAGCAGTCGATATGCTCCACTGTATCCTCTTTCGTTCAGCGTCTTCTACTGATCTTACCATTGGTCAGAGCTAGTTTCCAGGCCAACAGGCATGCCACGGCAGAACACAGACCATTAGCCTAGCGCCCCCCCTCTTGAGGGAAAAGAGAAACTTCGAGAGCTTCATGTCATACGCTTTGTACATAATCCTAGACACCTGCAGCTTTGAGTTTTGTTCCATGCCTTCCGTATTATGAACAATTCGAGTTTCCGTTTAATCGCTTGCAGAGGATCGACACCTCCCTATCAGCATGGTTTACGACAAAGCACCCTCTTTGGAAAGCCTGTCGGCCCCTCGTTCCCCACGCCTCCGGTATGCCCTGGAACCCAGTAAAGATGTACGTCACTATTGGTATGTAGCAAATCCAAAGCTGCCCTGTACTCCGCCACACTTCTAGAGAAAGTGGTGTGCAATAGTAGCGCCTTTACCGCAGGAAATTCACCTGCTTACTCACTCCGCCTGGAAAATGCTGCAGCAGTTTGGCAGCTTACAGGATTTGTTGAGTCCGAGCTCCGCACATACGACTGCCGCCCCTACGCCCATCCATCTCCATCCTCGATCCATCTGTAAAGACATTAACCGAGCCAGCACTCCTCACGCCTTCACTCCACCTTCGACCTCTATATACATATTTACAAATACATATATATTTTGCATTAGTCCGAAAAAAATTTAAAATTGCGTTATTAAATCGAAAGTAAAAAATAATACTAGTTTATTGGCCAAGAGACATATGTAGGTATAAATGTGTGTATAGTCCTTTGGCGACCTTTTCTGGTGATTTTATTCACACACAAAAAAATATTGTGGCAACACTGGTACTAACCCTAAACTGCAACGCTGCTGACGTCTGCTCCTTTGCTTGCACGACGTTTTGGCTTCGCTTCTCTCCTCTGCTCTTCGCACAGAAGTTTTGTTGGCTGCGCACATCTCTGCTTCGCGGTGGTGCGCTCTGCAGCCGCCTTATGTGGACTGATCAATCATACTACGCACTGCTTCTGCGCACAACTGCCGCATGCAGCTGTTTCGTTGACCGCGCTCTGTTGCTTTACACAGAAGCTTGGATATCTGCGCACTGTTGCTTCACACAAAATTCTGCTACCGCAGATAGGGGCTGCTTTATTTTAGTGCGCACTAGCTCAGTGCACAAGTCCTTCGCTCGAGAAGTTTCGATGTTTCCACACTGCTGCCTCACTCAGAAATTTCGTTATTTGTACATTGCTGCTTCCCTGTGGGGTAAATCTCTGGTTTTGAACTGGTGCATTTCTAGTACATTTAGAACCACTACAAGTTCGCGATAAATCTCTTTTGCATGCAAACAACTGGCGCATTAAACAAAGCGATGTCATAGGAATTGGAAATTGTCCCCCGCTGCATTACCTTTTCTATAGTTCTGAACCAGTCGTAAATTCGACATATGTAATTCTAGTTCGCTTTGCACCCCATTTTCTATAGTTCAGAACCAGTTGTAAACGAAAAAAGTAACAAGATGTTTTCTTTTTGGGGTACCATTATTTGCAGAGAAATGTATTTTCAATCTGGAATCAAATTTGTTTGAATGAATGTAAATTAAATTTTGCATTTGAAAACACGTTTACATACCTTTGGCTGTAGCTGACTTTGTAGAGGTGCTGACTGTTATTGGTTATATTCCAGAAGGTCCCAAAATGTTAAGATGTTAACACAAATTTTAGTTTTGTATTACCAAACTATGAAAAAGCATCTGCGACGTGCAGACTGAAAGCGTATTTGAACGAAAAACCCGCGAAGCAAAAATCTATTTAAAGTAAGCAAGCCCCCCGCTGCATCCCTTTTTCTGTAGTTTCGAACTAGTTCAAAATTCGACAGATGAGATCTAGTTCGTTCTGCATCCCTTTTTCTATAGTTTTGAACCAGTTCCAAATTGTTATTTTAGATATAGATTTCTAAAATTGTTTTTTAAAAGTACCACATATCGCTGCTTTTGAACTGGTGACGATTTAGTTACTATCGGACTGGTTCGTTTTTGGCGATAAAGATCTAGTACGGAACTACAAATTTGGTTCACCACTTCGGAGTTTCCCTACAAGGTTGACACAGAAGCTATGTATGTATGTTTGCTCGCCTTTGTCGCACGGAGAAGTTACATATGTAAATGTATGTACATATATATGTACATATATACTTGCATACTTATATGGCTGCACTCTTGTTTGCTTTATGCAGAATATCCATGTATGAACATATGTCGTCGATGCATTATACTGCTTAACAAAAAACGTCGGTCGCACCTGATTCCTTCACTCATAAGCAATAGTGCTCGAGTCAATGCATTTTGATTTGTATTTCAGTGTCCAAGGCTGCTGCTGCTGCTCTGTCTCTGCTTTTGATCTGCTGCTTAACTTCGACGCCTTAATATGCCGGGCTTAGGAATGGAAAATGTGCGCGCAGAATCGATTCTTGACTTCAGAATCAACTTTTTACATTTAAATTCGGTATATTCAATGACAGGAAGACTAACTTCCTCGGATGGTATCGATGAATGCACCGCAAAAAGAACACCACCGCCGATTCTGCCCACGCGGTCACTCCTGTATATTTGATATTCATTTGGAAGAATTTCGGAATTAAAAATATGAGGTTTGAGCCATGTTTCGGTCAAGGAAATAATATTATAATTGCAGTCAAAACCTTTTAAATATAAGTCAGTTAATTTGGTATTCAAACCTCTAAC
>NW_016157138.1:185867-194175 GCF_001687245.7 Rhagoletis zephyria | reverse complement strand
AGCATGGCACATAGGAGTCGCTTTTAACGTGGCAATTGGTGTAAATGCACGACATGTTTAAAATTATTATTATTTTTAGGTTTTAGAAGCAAAAAAGCAAAAACAGTTTTGAAAACGATGTATTAATCAGTGAACCAATCAGCTGGTAAATATCAGTTAGCGAACAGTTTTAAATGCACTGTATATTAGACACCTAATAAACACAACGCAAACAGCTGTGACAAAGATGAAACAGCAGAAATGACAAAAAGACAAAAAGAGCAAAATCAATGTGCACAAACAAAAACAATTGTACAACAACAATATATTATATGAAACAAAATACTCGGCACATGCAATTAAGAATATCAAGTTAAATTAATCAAATCTACGGGAAATTTTGATGTTTTACTTATCTTTAAATTGTGCACCAGAAGTTTATTAACACTTTTTTAATTTTTTACTTTAATAAGCGTAAACAGCTTTATCAAACACAAAATTTAAGCAGATCACAGAAAAACACAGCTTCACAGCTTGACGTTTGCACTTTACTGACAAGACGTAGGAATTTTTTAAAGAATCCGACTAATACTAATTGGTGTAATTGCTGAGTGTCGGGTACCTTTTATTCGTTTACTAACCAACTTCAAAAAACTAGGAGGTTATCAAATCGTCGATTTTTTTATTTGAAGGAAAGGGGTACCTCTGAGGTGGTTTCATACTAATTTGATTTAGATGCGGTCATTGGATCATATAGAAATTAACGGTAATCTTAAACTTTTACTTGAGAATCGAAGTCGGTTCTGTTTTTGTTTAAAAATTACTTTACAAGATTTCTTAAGTTCAAATACTTACATACATATGTATTTACATATATTACTTAGTAGGTATTAAGAAGCGTATTATTACGTCTGTTCGGTGCATTCGTCTGTCGCCTAAAGCTGAGTTCCCTTGGTCCCATATGTATGTATGTATATGCATATGTATACACCATCTGTTAAATATTGGCTCATGTGTCGGTATGTAAGTATGTATGTATGCTTGCATATCAAAGTATATACAAAAACATTTCTAAAAAATAAACAAAAACCCTAAAATTTATAAATTCCAATTTCACTGCACAAATTGTTACAAGTCAACAAACAATTAACAGTTGTTTAAACAATTAATGCAGCACTTCACTATAGCATGCATATCACATTGTTGCTCATACATATGTACATAATATGTGTACTTACACGTGACATTTACAAAAACTATTTAATGAAATTCATTTTGATTAATGAGTAGAATTTTCGGGGAGAAAAATTGTGCAGCACTTAAAAAAAAACTTGCTAAGGCAAAACGAATAGTACATCACAAAACATATGTATGTAACGAAAGAAAGGTGTAGAAAATTGAAATGCAAAGCAAAACAAGCAAGACTAAAAGTAAAATAGGAAAAAATTTCAAATAAGTGAGTAAAAGAAAGATAAAACGATAGGAAACTATAGTTATAAAACAAAAAAACAAAATCCATATGGAAAAATTAAAAATATAGCACAACGCATTTAAGAAGACGTTATGAGGAAAGTGAAAAAAGTCCAAAAAACAAAAACAAAAATAAATATGAAAACCAAATTTACTCTCAAGGAAAATCTGCAGAAATACTTTTCATTATTTCTGTTGCTTGAAAAAGTACTCAGCTTTTATTGTAAATTTTCTCGAGCATTTTTTTTCTTGAGGTGAAAACTGATTTTAAAAAAATTTATAGAAGAAGATTTCCATGATAAAAACATAGCAAGGAAAAACCGCTCTCTCAATACGTCGGCCATGATTATTTTTTGAAGTTTGTCAACATTTAAAATCATATAAAATTGAGAGTAAAAAGGAATTGTTCAAAGTTGTTGTTGTTTGAGATTGAAAATGAGAATGTGTGTGTGAGTTTGTTTTTAAAATTTAAAAGAATTTCAAAAGTGCCTCGCTGCGGTTCTACCTAACTATATTTTTATCGTGAAACTTTCTTTTCCATTTCTTTAACGTCATTTTATATAAATTTTTCGTTTTTCTTGAGAACTGTATACGAAGCTTAAAAATAAACAATTAAGTCTTGAAATGCAGAAAGTGATTTATTAAAAGTTCCATAAGCACGCCTTGATATTAAAAAAATAAAAAATGTCATTCTTTCAAGTTAATTCATTAAAAAAAAATCACTTTCTAGAAAAATTTTTTTTTGTAGAAAATAATTAATTTTTAATTACAGCAACAAAAATAAAAAGCTTCAAATTAAGTAAATAATATAAGAGTTAGAAAAGGAAATACTTTCAAAATGAAAAATATACATAAGTACACTAGGGTGGTCCTTAAAAATCAAATTAGCGATTTTTTTCAGTCTCACCCCTTCAATCGGTAATATCACGGTCGACTATACTGTACTATATAGTAGTATTGATTTTGGGTATTAGATGAAAAAATTATAATTTTAATTTTTTGAGTCTCTATAGAGGAATCTGAACATTTCCACCTGTGCGACACGCCTTAGCCGTCTCCAATCGGGACCAAAATTTATTTGTGATATCTTCGACTATAGTAGCATCGACGTAGGGGTTTAGGCTTGTGAAATCTAATATAAAAATTTGCTTCCTACATTTAAGGACCACCCTAATGTGCATACATAGATATGTACATCTTCTTCATATCTTTATCTTTATAAAAAAAAAAATATATAAAATATGTTAGCAAAATGCATTTAAAGAAGACGTAATCAGAAAGGTAAAAAATCATCAAAAATAGCAACAGCAGTCTTATTATGAAAACAAAATTCGCTCTTATTATTTTATAAAAATTTGAATAAAAAAAATAAAAACGTTTACTTTACTTTTTAGGATCATAGAATTATAAGTATAACAAACTACAGTTTCAAAAAATTTGAATTCTGAAGATGATACGAGCATGTCGAAGCGCGTAGGAGGGATAAGGGAAAAACATAATGTTTCGCCGTTTTACTCCAAAGGCCGAGGCAGTTCCAATGCACAAACAAAATTTTTTTCGTTTTTCAATTTTTAAAAGTTCTAAAATTTTTTGTTTAATTTTTCATGCCAAATTTTTAAGAACAGTAAAAATGTATTTATCATAAATTGAATTGCAAGCACCAATAAAATAGAAATCCTTACTAAAAATTAAAAAAAGCTCTAAAGGCATACACTGAGAAAAAAATAAACCATAGCGTGTTTCTCTCAAACTGAAACACATACCATTGGGTGCCAGGCGATAGTTTCGTTTACTTTAAACATATTTTTGTTACATGATTTTTTAACTTGGCACACAAGTAGGGCCTCTTTCATATTCGGACACACAAAACATAAACTTTTATTATCATTTTAATATGTTGCCTCTGACGGCATTCGAACCCGGGACCTTGTGGAAGTTATCAAATGACAGCAAGCACCTCTGCACACTCAGCTAATGCCAGAAAATCAAATTTCATACAGTCATTCAAACTAATTTGAGTTCAAATTTCAAATCGCTAATATGAAAAAAGCAAAACGACACTGTTTGAAAAAACTCAGGTTACTTTTTCCTTAGTGTAGTAACATTTTGGGGAAAATGCGTCTATTGGTTCTGAAAGTGTTAAATTCCTTAAATTATTTTCCCTCTTCTTTGTAATTTTTCTACCACTACGCGCTCCGAATTGTTATTGACAATGAATAGCGAAAAGTATGTATGTATGTATATTAGTAAATTTATGTTAGCTCTAGCCGTAGTATACAGTTTCAATTCACCAGATAAAAGCTCCAGTGCCCTAAGCTAATAGGGCACAGCAATTTAATGCTACTCAAATGATTGTTGTTGTTGTTGTAGTTAAGTAGCTAAATGAAGTTGACACATATTTTTTAATAGCCTAGTCAATTAGGCATACAAATTCATAGATGTGTACGTCTGTGTGTGTAGATGAACACTATTTAGATTCTAATGGAGAATTCAAGTGTAAATATACGTACAAGTGAACTGAGTTTATGGAAAGAAAGAACGAGCATAGTAGCATAATTTCCCTATAACCATCCAAAATAAGGTTAGACACGGATTATTCACGACCTAAAATATAATTCTACAGACCCACCTCGATAACACCATCCGTACACCGATGAAACACGAAACCAAAGCGGGCGTTTTCTCTGAATCTCTTGTGGTAACAAGAACAATCATTTGCCAGATTTTGCAAGTATTTTCTGAAAGCTGCCGTATGTTAAAGCGTTGTAATTTACGTCAATGGCAATGCGAGCAGATCGTCATTTTCTCTGGCTGCCTTTACTACAAAGACGAAGCTGATTAAGCTGCGCTTAAATCTTCCTTTGGAACCTTGGTCATGCCAACATTCATGGAGGATTCCATATTGGTAACAATCGAGGATCGGATCTCATCCTCAATCGGAATTCTATACCACGAAATTTTTTTCTACAATCTTCTGAAATCGACCAAAATGTGGCGTATGGCGTCAGGCTGCCTGATAGAGAAACGCATCAACTGTATGCCATCGCAAGAACACACAACCTGTTAGGAAAACCCACAGCTGACTTTGCGCGGCCAGTAGTTGTTCTTACTGGTTATTAGCCACTTGGCACTCACCCTAGATGGCTGGGTGTCACCTATTTGGATTCTAACGAAAACAAGCAGAAAAGAGAATAAGGGGGAAGGGGGTCAGTGAAGAGCAGGAATACCATACATATGTACTGTATTGACCCTCAAATGACCTCGATCCTGACATTACGGAGGTTAACGGGCCTCAGGTTCGGGTTCAGCGATATAAATATATGAATTTTCGGGTTTATTCAGTGAATTTTTCCCTACTTGACATTCAACCCAGCTCGAACCTGGCGTGATGGAGGCTAACAGCGCTCGAACTCGCATTCAGTGCGTCGAATAGCATGGGAATATATGTATGTAGATGTTGTATTCAATATGCAGAAACTTTTTTTTAACCTGTTTTATTTTTATACATATTTTGAACGTTCAAATTTCTAATGAGAACAGTGTAGTAGAGCATGATTTCCTGATTACTTTATACATTTTTTCGGATCTTCGGAAATTTGTTCGGGCTTTTAGTGGGATATGGAAAATTCTTGGAACGTTTTCGTCGTGTGTAAATATAGATGCAGGTTTTCGAAATGTGTTGACCCCCGCGCCACCCGCCGGCTGAATTTTTGTGGTGTTATTTCCCTCCATGTAGGTAATGTATATTACAAATATGAACCAAATCCGTCAATAAAAACGAGATTTTCAAATAGCTTTTGTTAAGACTTGTGAAGAAGACTTTACTAAAAGTTTGAAAGATCGAATTGTATTCTTAAAAGTTCTTTATAACTCTATGTGAGAAAAGTGTTTTTGATAACGGTTTTCTATAAAACGAAAGCCCGCCTGACGTTTTTGAAGCTCAAATATTGCTTAAAAAGTTCCTTTTCTTGAAAGCTTTTTCTAACTTAGCTTTTGGCAACCTTTCTATGTTATTAATTTCTAGGCATTTCAAGCCCATTGAAAACCTAACCCTCTTAAGTTTAAATATTGCTTAAAAAGTTTAACATTCGATACGAGCTTTTAGTACAGCTGAAGAGACGTATTTCATGCTGGTTCCTAGCAACCTTTTTTGGAATAAGCGTAAATTTTTAATATCAGTTCTTTATCGAAAGTAGAGAAAAATTTACTTACTTTAAGCTTCCGAATATTCCATCTGAAGGAATTTTTTTTCGGCTTAAAAAGGCAACAATTTCCATGAGTTGTTTAAACTGTGATGAAAGCTCAAAAAGCTAAGTTTGTATACATATACAGCGGCTCAAGCAATCGTATATGTATATGGCGTTTTTTTTCTAAATGTGGTTCCCGCGTTTGTGGAGGACAATTTTTTTGGGTTCAAAAAAAGTCATATTGCATGTCCCCCACCCGTCACAGCAAAATATGTATTTTTTAACGTGTAACATAAAAATTTGGAAGCTTCCCATTGTTCAAATGAGATCTCCTTATTAAAAATATAATAGATATTCACATTAAGCCAGTAGCGTTCATTTTACTCATGAACTAGTATGTTTCATCAACTCGTCCCAAACGTCACAAAATGTGGTCCAACCCGTCACAAGCTAAAATGGGTATTTTTTTATTTTGAAATAATAATGCCATTACATTCGAGAAATCCGCTATAAATGAAATATTTATAGCTTGTCTAAAATTGGGAAAGGAATGCAACAACTCAGAAAAGCGGGCGTCATAGTTGTCCCACCCGTCACGCTTTGAAAATGTTAATATTCTGTGTAAGTTATATACATAATTAAATTTTATACTTTATCAGTTTCGTGTTAAACTGATATCTAACTTCAGCTTGACACTTGTCAAATCAATAGTTAAAGAGAATTTATTAGAAATTTGAGCAAAAATGAGTTAAAATATCCACCCAGTCACTTTGGAATGTCCCATAACAAAAAAAAAATTAAAAAAAAATTTCTAAGTGTGTAACAAGTACCATTTATAAAAACTCGCGTATTTAGATTAATGATATCTAGTGCGGGAAAAAAAACAATAAATACTATAAGAAAAAAATTAACGCATATTTTTGGCCTCTTAAAACTTGCGCTTTATAATACGCTTTATGCGACATAAAACTGCATAACCACAAAAACTTTTGTAAAAAATTCATAACAAAAAGCTCGAATTTTTGATGAAATTTTGTTGAGTTTTTCTAAATTTTGCATAAAGTTTTGGTTTTAGCTTAGAATCCAGCGCTCAAGAAAAATTATAGGAAATACATATTTTTCATTGTTTCTGTTGGTTGACAAAAGAACTTTGCTTTTGCTTTAAATTTTTTTAAAGAAGTAAATATGTAAACAAGCATTTTTCCCCTCAGAGCTGCAAACCGATTTAAGAAATTTTTATAGAGGCAAGTTTCTTTTCCACAAGACTGCGTCATATTTTATGAATTTTTCGTGTTTCTTGGGAGCTGGAAACAGCCCTTATACTATGAGAAGCATTGTAGTTATTTAAAGAAAATCACCTTGTGAGCGCTTGCTTGAATACTACTTACTTTAAATTTTTTTTTTCATATTTTGAAAAGGTTCTTTTTTCATGCAAATAATCAAAATTTTAAAACATATGCAAAATATCTTTTGATTTTTCGTCCTTCTTAACTTCTTAGCGTCGAATCGAAGTTAAGATCATCCTCCCCTATTTAAACTTTTTACATTTTTTTAGCATTTTTAACAGTTGCTGTAAGTCTCTTCCGCTTTTTTTCTACATACATATGTACGTATATTCAGTCGCTCGTTATTATTCTCAGTCAAGTATTCGCAGAATTCATCGTTGCCTCTGTTAGCTTTGCTCAGCTTTCATTACATTTTTTTTTGCCTTTTATCGTTCTAAGTGTTCGCCAAGCATACGACCTACCGCAACTTGAGTTGAATTGTGTGTTATGCTGCTCTCAGGCAGGGATGTTTTTGGCAAACAAAAAAACAGGTACACATATAAGTGCATATTTTCGATACAAGGCACGCACACTAGCACTAAACCACACTACCATTTATTGAGTACTTGGCGCTCGGAGAGCGTGCGAGTTAATAAAAATCGACGGCACGGGAATGGATTTGCATTGATAGATATTCTGTCTGCACTCTGAACGCCAAGTAGCTCAATTATTGTAGTTTTCATGAAAGGTGGCTTGCTTTTGATTTTCTTTTCTTTCATTGCTTTCAACAAGCGATAAAATTAAATTTTTGCTTTTCTGATTTTTATTTGCGAAAATATCTGAATTGGTTTCGAATTATGTATCTCAATTGTCATAAAATAACAGTTTTCTGTGCTTGCACTGCTTTGTTTTCTGCAACCGGTTCGGTTGAAGGACATTCAGTAGGTACGACAGAGCGTATGAGTGATTGTTTAGTGCATTGTGAACTGTCTTTTGGAAACACATAAATTAAAATATATAAAAGGGACTCTGAATGAGCTAAAATTGGCTATCCTGGAAAAAAATTGTTACTTCAAGTCTATGAAAAGAGTTCGGCTCAATTTTTGTTCATAAGTTCTTTCCCCAGTACACCATTCAGGACGCAACCACTTCACCCTGCTTACAAAATGTCAAAGAAACTTGAAGCACTTTTAACTTTTCATTAGCATAAAGCAAGAAAAAACGCATAAATATAGGTGCATACACATGTACATAAATATATACATATGAATGTACATGCATACATACATATGTATATAGAACTAAGCCAACGAGTAAAACTTTATAAAAATGATCAGCCAACAAGCTAGCGGCTACTGGAAGGTAGGCGGCGCTCAAAAGGGATTCCATATGTAGTGGCGAATGTTA
>NW_016157138.1:22874-185792 GCF_001687245.7 Rhagoletis zephyria | reverse complement strand
GACGGACGGACAGACAGTCACCGCTTAATCGATTTCTCTTTTCATTCTGATCATTTATGTATACATTTGTCTATATCTATCTCGATTCGTTTTGCCTGTTACAAACAACCGTTATGTGAACAAAGTTATAATACCCTTGTGCACAAGTGCGCTCGGGTATAAAAAAGGAGTAGACGAGTATGCTGTTGAGGTAGGACACCGAGGAAAAAAGCTAGGGGAATAAAAAAAATATGCAAACAAAAAAGAAGAAATGAAAAATTGCAATAAATAGCAGAAAAAAGCTGGCAAAAGTGCTGAGGGAAAAAAATTGTTGGCCTACTTTCAGGACATGACACTAATGCTTCCGCATTCAAATGCATATACTTCGATATATGTACATACATATGTACGTACATACTTACTCGCATGTGGTTATGTGAACAAGCCTGATTGTAACTTACACGTATGCATACTACTTATGTATATACGTTGGTGCACCTGTAAAAGTAGTTTTTGTGCAACAAACAAGCGTACATTACTTTGAAAGAGGAGCGATTCCACACCGAAAGGAAGAATTACATATGTATGCATAAAGTTACGTGTAGCTGGACATCAGGCTTGCAAACCAATTTCTCTCTGATCAACTTTCTCCACAAATATCTTGAAGAAGAAAACCAAATAAAAATGTAGCCAAACATTTTTTGCTAAACTATTTATTTTTTGTAATCATATATTGCCCTTTTCAACTTTTTGAGTCATTTGCGAAAAAATTAACAATTTTTATATTTTAAAATTGAAAAATTTAAGGTTTTTTAGAGAATTTTAAGCGAAAATAATTTCAATTTTATAAAATTGTTTTTTTTTTTTAGATTTTATAATTTTCTTATTTCCGGCAGATTTTATAAGTTTGTTTAGAAAATTTTAGCGAAAATAACTTTAATTTTTTTAAGATTTTTTTATTTTCCTAATGTTTTGCAGATTATTTATACATATATTTATAAGTTTTTTTAGAGAATTGTAAGCGAAAATAACTTTAATTTTATACGATTAATTTTTTTAAGATTTTTAATTTTCTTATTTTCTGCAGATTTTATAAATTTTCCTCAAAAACATTAAACATGTTAATTTTTTAACCTCTTTGCTTCAATTTTTCATTCAATAATATATATTTTTAATTATCTTATTGTTCGTTCCTCAACGTTTTGAAAGTAATATGTTGAAAGTTTTTGAAATCGGTATAAAATTAACGGCACTTACAAATAACAGTAAGTTTCGGAAATACGAAAACAACGGTATTGCAATAACTAAAGACGCCAACTTACAACAATCACAAGATTACACACACGATTATTGATTTTTGTAAAATCATACGTAAGTGATTTCCACCAAACCTGGTCCAATTATTTCAATCTATCATAGGATATTATCGAAACTGTTTGACATCGGGAAAAATACTCTTGTTTATTACGCAGTTCACTGAAGGTAAAAAAACAATATCTAATACATGCGCTGGGTATAAAAAGTTCGTTTTCGCCCGAACTTATACTTCCTTACTTGGTGTAGTTCTTTTTAAACACTGATTGCTTTTTTGAAATTTTTTCAAACTTATTGCAAAAAAATAAAAACGGTAAACAAGCAGTAAGACCTTTTTCATTCAAAATTTTCATTACTTTACAAAAAAAAATTTAAATATTATGGAAGCTTAAATTTTTATTATAGTAAAGAAAGTTCGATAGTTATAAAAAAAACTTAAACATTTTTAATTTTTATTTTTTAGTGAATAAATAATAAATACATGTTTAGTTTTGGAATCTTAAACTTTTTAATTATACTAAAAATTTACCTGATATTTTTTCGCAAATAATAAAATCTAGGAAAAAGTTGAACAAAACATTAAAAAACTTTCATTTTTTTAAATTTGAATTACTCTAATAGATAGAAAAAATTGTATTTAAATTATAGAAGGTTTGATTTTTTTAATTTTTACTCTATTAAAGATTGTACATAATACAATTTCTCTGAATTTCGGTAGTTAAAAAATCTTAAAATATTAGTTTAAAAAATTTAACATTTTTTTAAATTGTAAAATTTTTCAACTTTTTTAACTTTAAACTTTTTTATAATTTTTTTGTCTTTTGATTTTTTTTTTAATATTAGCAATATTCTAAGTAATTTTCAAATGCATAAAAATTACGCTGGAATGTCTCGCATAACCCCGTAGTCCTGTGTGTGTGTGTTTTTGAATTTTATAATAAGAAAAAAACTTATAGCGGGCTTTTATTTGCTGGCAACATTTTTCTACTGTGTCATATTAAAATGCACACAACTTTTTCCACTAAACACAGATGCATATATATACATACATATGTATGTATGTACATGCCACCCTTCAAGCCACTCCAAGTGTGCTTACCTGTCATTTGAAATGCCAACAACGTGCGAGCGCCGTCAAAGGCGTCGAAAAGCCAGGCAAACATGGCACACATCCATACCCACTCACAAATGAATAAGTGCAATCGCTTGTGTGTGTGGATGTGCTCAGCACTCATAGCGCCATTAAGCCAAGCGTTTTAAATATAAATGCCGCAAATAAGTGGAGTAAAGTTTCCTTCACCTTTTTGTCGAGCATTGAACTATGTGCATTTATCCTCTCTGCCACGCAGCTACCCCTACAACTAGCGATTCGCTGTAGGTGCAAACAACATTGCATACTTTACAGCGCACTTCACCAGCAGCAAGGGAAGCAGGGAGGGGCGCTGACGCGGGCAGTGCGCTTTTGGTAACCCTTTCATTTCGACTGGTACACTCTGCTGGTTCTTCGCTTCACTTTGAGTGCCGGCCAGTCAGCCATCCAGTCAGGCAGTCTGTCAGTCGGGCATTCCGTCAACTAACCTGTTTGTGGCACATTTTTTTGCGGTGCAGTCATGCAGCTATCAAACCTGCCTTTTTCATCATCCGATTTTTTTCATTCTTCTTTCTCTGCTCTTCTACTTTGTTTGAACTCTACAGCAAGTTTTACAGCATAACTCAGACCACCCGCTGTTTGCGGCGTATTTTAGTCGGAGAAAGAAAACATACACACACACACTTACCGCAGCCAAAACTCAATAGCGCATATAATAGGATGGCTGAGGCGCAAAAAGAATAAGCGGTTTCTAAGGGATTAACTCGGTCAGAGTTGAGCGCCATTCGCTGGGGTGGTTGGCCCCAGCACAACTTTTGTCGTATTTCTGTTTATATATTTGTTTGTTTGTAAAATTGTTTTTATTTGTGCGCATTTGTCTGCACTCTTTTATTGCATATGCAACCCTGGCAGTGCATTCGAGTGCAAAGCCGCCGCCGCCACCGCCGCTGGGCCGCTGCCGCAACACTTACAAATTGCAATGTCCCACTGCCTGACTGACGACGACAGCGACGATGATTGTGCGTTCGATTCGTGTATGTTGCCGAAGAATACAATATAAAAATAGGAAAAATAAGCTACAACAACAAAAACAAAAATGTTAACTTATGCGATCGTTTAGCTCCTATGAGTGCAGTGCATAGTTGCTACACTTTCTTGAAGATTTTTTCAAATGACTTTTTGACTTTTGCTGCAGCGAATATTATTTTTAACCGACTTCAAAAAAGGAGGGGATTGTCAATTCGTCGTTTTTTTAGCACAATGTCCTTACTCTCGCTGTATAATGGCAAAACTATTTTCTAAATTTCGTTTAAATATAAAGTAAAGAGATATGTAGATAAAAGCTATATGAAAAAAAGTTAGGCGTTTCGCTTACAAAATCGCCACATATAAATGCTGCTTAAGGCAAAGTGTGAGAGTTCGATCGGTATAAACTTCGATCTGATGACTGCGCTAGTAACACTTCTGCAGCCGCTAACATGAATGTGTCCTCCGGTTTCGACCACTTGAAAGATTTGAATGAGTTTTTGAGTATCGCCCATGCCAGACTGGCATTGTCCGCCAGGTCGGAAAGAGTGGTGCCACCTTCGGGCCTTGCCTCGACGGATAATTTTCCTGGCGATGGTTATAAGGAAAATGGGCAGCAAGATGAAGCTATAACTACTTCTTACCACTGCTCATCGTCCAGTCCGTCACGTCTCTTAGATAGTCTAAGGGAGCAGGGCTCCTCGCATGTATTAATCTGGAGAATTTTCAAATTTTTAGAAGGGCAGAAACTGGATCAGTATGTTTGCCACCATAGCGTTACAAAATAGCGATATATTGCTAAGTAGCCGGCGTTCTAAATGCGCCTTCCTTGCAGGTGTGGTGCGCCGTTTAAGCCCAGCGTAAGACCCCTTACCAAGAATTCTAGAAGTCCCCACTATGAAGGGCTGTAGACCTTTACTGATACTGACAATTCCGTCAACCCTGCGGTTTCGTCTGGGGGCTTGCATATCAACAATTTTTGACACACTTGCCCGTGTTCCTGATAGCGATGGAAGCCAATTTCGGATAACCGCCGGCATGCAGCGCGACAGTCGCCTTCGACTCATACGTAGCTCTCAAGACACTGACCTTGCAGACTGCATCCGTCGACAGATCTACAACTACATTTCCCTTAATTAGTGACGTGCTTACCCACGGTATGTTAGAGCTCTCCTCCGGGGAAGAACCGGTTTTGGAGGTCGACGTCAACATTCCTACAACCACTCAAGGCTATATTGTTTTTTACAGTTTTATTATTCATGTTTGAGTTCTATGAATGCATAGGCTGTTGTGATGGGTTGAGACATGACCTTATGCATGTATGCGTCTAGTGTCGGACCAGGCAAGCGGAAGTGTTCTGGGGCCTGGCAGGGCTTCAAAGGTGCAGTAACATTTACAGTTAGATATTAGTCCTTAATTTGCCGTGCCACCTCCTCGGGGAACAGCTAATCCAATCGCATCTTTGTAACCATAGAGCGAAGACAAGGTCGTCCATCCATAATATCCCCACTCATTGCAATAATAAAAAACGGCTTAAGGATACATTTTTATGGGCTTAGTGCCTGTATTTAAAGATAAACAAAGGCAAAGCTGCGTTAAAATCGCTTAAACTTTCCAGACCGTAAACCTATACTCAAAAATCTTTCTTGTTTCTTGAGGTCGGAAAATAAATAATTTTTTTTTTTTTAATAATGAATGAGGTATTTTTTAAAACTCAATTTCCTCAACAATTTTTTCCCACAAAAATTTTTTTCTGTTTGGATAATTTTCCCCTTATGTAAAAAATTTTGTAATAAATAAATTTAAAAAAATTGCTATAAAATATTTATTTAAAAAAAGTCAAGAAAACAATTAAATTTCCTGGAAATTGTATCAAAAAAAATTTGCCTCCTTTAAATTTTTTCTGTTTGGATAATTAATTATTAATTAAATTAAAAAGTATTTTTTAAAATTTATTTTTCCATAAGGTTTTTTTCTTAATATTTATTTTCTAAAAAGTTTTCCAAAGAAAAATGTTTTCAAAAATTTATTGTTCTTTTTTTATTGCTTTCTTTAACTCATATTTCTTCAAAAACTAATATTTTTCTAATTCAATGTAATTCTTTTCATTTTAATAAATATATTTAATTTTAATTTCCAAAATTCTATGATAAAAATAACTAAATAAAAATGGGGCATGTTATAGTTACTGTTTTCTAATGAGACGAGAAACTCTTTTGGAAGCATGCTTCCCTTGGTCCTGATCTAAATTTATTTATTTCCTCACACCAAAATGGGGTTTCCCATGAATGTATGTATGCAAGGTGAGTTCTAACTAATTTTTTTCAATTTAAATTTTTCTTAAATTCGCTTCGCTTTAGTTCATTAAACAAATAAACTATCAGGCGCACATCACGTCAACGTCCACCTTGAAAAAAAGACGAATTCATTTATGTGCTTCAATTCCGAAAAAAAAAACAAGAATAAGAAACGAAGAATAGAACAAAAAGTAACTAAAAACTAATTTACCGTTGGCTAGAATCACCTTCAAAATCAGCAAAGTCTTCCGCAGCGTGCAAATTCGTCAAAGACGCGTGCGCAGCTGATTAAGGCGTGCGAGCAAATGGCTACAACTAAAAAAGAATAAATTAAATTAAACTCGTCACAGTTTTAAAAATAATATAAGCAGCTGTTTTTGTCATTGTTTGCAAATACAAAATAGCAACGCAACGCTAGCAAAAAAATACAAATATCAAATAGCCAACAAAAAAAAACAGCTGCAGCAAAACAAAAGACTTAGGAAACAAACTTGTTTAGGGGCGCATTTTTCCAATGTATTTGCATTTATTTACCTTTTGCGTTCAAAATTACTGGGCAGACTAAAATTAATTCGCCAAAAAGTCTAAGCGATATACTGGAATTTGCTGCAAAACGATTTTTTAAATATTTACAACAACAAATCTGCATAAATATGCAAAGCAAAATCCAAAACACTGCCAGCAAAACCTTGACAATGAGCAAATTCGTCAGCTGCCAGCAGTTATGTATATGAAAGAAAGAAAAAAATAATTAAAAGAAAAATGACTTTAAACTAACTTCAAAGTTGAAAATAAATTTAAAATGTGCATAGATCAAATGGTATGCAAAAATATGTATGTATATAACTGTAGTTTTGACTTTAGCGAGACGTTTGATGTTTGGCGTATGACAGTGTGGTGTCGAACGCTTTAGAGTTGTGAAAAGTTGGTTCAAGAAATGAAAAAAAAAATTTAATTTTGTGTTATTTGTTATTTTTTTTTTTACTTCATTCATTGCGCACACCTTACAATTTTTACTGTTATTTTTTATGCATTTATAACTAATGATTGGCCCATGAGTCAGTATCTTGTGAAGTGTCTTCTTCAAAGATTGCAGAAAAATTATGTTTCGAGTTTTTAAAAGTTTCTACTAACGGAATTTTTCTAATGTTTGGGAATGACAAACAGCACGTTATTAGCAATGCAGTAGAAATATAAAGAGCTAAATAAAATATTATATATTAGGTTGAAATAAACAAAAGCTTGAAAAACAGCAAATCATTAAAGTTTTTTATCAAAATTTCACAATACTTATGTACATGAGTGCATAAATGAATAAATTTGGATCTCAAAAAAAGACAAACTACTCAAAAAAAAAATAACTAAAATTTCATAATATTTATGTAAACGTAAAAAAATTTAAAATCGAAAAACGGCAAATTGAACTGTTTTTGTTCAAATTTATCAATATTTAAAAGATTCAATTTGTAATTTGCGTTTACATACTAAACATACATATGTATGTATTAAATTTACAAAATTATCATCAACATTTTTAAGAAAAATGTTTTGAATTTCGAGTATTTTTAAGTTTGTGGAAATCTCGCAGTTAAAAATTTTGTTTTACGTGGGATGAAAAATAATTATAAATCGTTGAAAAAATATTTGTATAAAGTTCAAAAAAAAATTGGCATACCATCGAATAATTCCCGCAAATATAATAAAGAAAAGTAAATTAAAATGAAATATCAAAATTAAAAAATAAATAAAACAAAACCAATTATAATAAAATAAAAGCTATTTATTTCGAAAAAAGGACAACCAGGAAGAAGTTAATTTTCCATGAAAAATATTCTTTAAAAAAATTGTCTTTAAATTTCCCTATAATCGCAGCAAACTGTAAAAAGTTTTGAAAATATCAAAAATGTCGAAGCTTATTATCAAAATTTGTATGAAATATTTTTTGAATTTCGAATATTTTTAAGGAAAGCGCTCAATTAGATATGTATATATGAAAAAAATAGATTTTTAAGATTTGTTAGAACAAAATTTTACAAAATTTTTAAAACAAAAAATATTTGTTTTTAAAAGTGAAAATTGTAAAATTTAATAAAAAACAGGCAGGACGCGGAAAAATTCTCGAAAATAAAATTAATTAAAACAAAATAATAAAAAATTACATAAAAGATACAATTAAAAAAGTAATGAAACAAATAAAATTAAAAAATTAAGTTAAAAAATTAAATTAAAAAAGAAAATTAAAAAATAATATATTACAAAATATTTTTTTCAAAAGAGGAAAGAGTTGAATTGTTAAAATATTCAATAAAAAATGTGTCTACAAAAATTCTGAGATTTTCTAATTTCGATAAAAAATGCTCTCTACAAAAATTCTGAAAAATTCTGAAATCTTCTCAGAAAAGAGTAACACGAGTTTTTATTATTTTTCGTAACTATGAAAAAGTATATGTGAAGTTGAGAATGAAAATAGAACTATAAAACTGAAAACATAAAAAAAAATAAAATAAAAGGTTATAACCGTTTAAAGGCGTACGTTTCACATTTATGCTTAGAAGTCAAATCCATACAACTTTCTTACGTTTTAATGCGTTGCTATGTAGGTGGTGCCATAAATTATTATTTTTTTCTTAAGTCGAAAGGCTGGATTTAGTATAATGCGCCATTCGCATTGCATTTTATGCTTGCGAATGTAGGCAACAGCCATTTAAAGGCTATTAGGTAATGAATGTGAAAGAGGTAATTCTGATGCGAGCAAACCTTTCTTCATTATTTCCATCAAGTCATCCCAGCATATAGAAAGCATACTTGTCAAAAATAATAAAAAGCTTTAAATTGTAAAAATAATGCTATTATGTGTCATAGCATGTGTCGCTACATATTTTTGCATGCACGTTCTATATGCATATACATGTACACACAAACATACCATGTTATTATAAATACTTCATTGTCACATACATGTCTACAATACATCTGCATAAATGTATGCTTCTCTTTTTATGTATTTCAGCTGGCAAGAAAATATAATTTTATTTTTAAGGTCAACAGGAAAACAATAAAACTTGTCTAATGAGTTTGACTAAATTTGCGCGAATAGCTAGCGCCTTGAACTATATGTACATATGTATAAATATCTATACATAACTAGACAAACGCACACACCCACTCAAAATGTCGATACCGAGTAGTAGCCGCTTGTGTTGCTATTAGACCGTTTTTATATAGTAGCAGTTTTTGATATGCTTTATACAACAACAATTGTTGTTGTGCATGGTCTCAATGCATTACGAATATTACAAAATTTGCGAATTTTGCGCAATACTTTTATGTTTTTACATACATATAGTTGTCGAACAAATTATAGCCGTATCGCATTTTGACAAGTTTTAAGATATTACTTTTATTTTCATTTAACTTTGGTTATTTTTTTATAAACCAAAAAAATATAGATATTTAAATATAGTTCATTCTTTTACAAAATCTGTGTAAATCAAAGTTTGAAACGTTGTGCAATATTAAAAAAAAATTAACAAACTTTCGTAAGAACGTTTTTTAATCAGCTTGAATTCAAGTAGAACAAAGTGCAAGTTTCAAAAAGCTAAAGATTACCGTTAATTTTTTAGATTTTTGTTTGTCCGTTTTGCTACAATGCAACGAATAAACAGAACTTATTTTTATATGGAATAAAACCGTAACATCTTCGACAAAGAAAATTCTAAAAATCAACGCTAATTTTAAACCATTCCAAATTTGTACCTTATTGTACTAGAATTCAATGGGCTACAAAACTGCATACTCTGAATCTTTATAGGAAATATATGTACAAAAATTTGTTGAATTTCTTTAAATATTGCACTAACACGGGTATGGTTAAAGAATGGACCTTTTTCTATATAAAATAATACTGTCTTGTCAAAATGTGGTGCGGCTATAATTTTTTCGACCACTGTATGCATGTGTGTTCACATGCATGTGTACACATATGTATACTAGAATTTATATCAGGAATCGCTAGTTTTTATTGTTTTTATTACACGTATATACGTAGCTCATATGTATGTATGTAGATAGAATAGGGTGGTCCTTAAAATCAAATGAACGCTTTTTTCAGCCTGACCCCCTCAATCGAAAGTACTATGGTCACAGATATCACATATAAATTTTGGTCCCGATTGGAGTCGGTTAAGGCGTGTCGCAAAGGGGTTCTCTGTAGAGACTCAAAAAATTTAAATTTTTTTTCATTTAATACCCAAAATCTACAAAAAAAAAATACTACTAAAGCCGAGGATATCAAATATAAATTTTGGTCCCCATTGGAGTCGGTTAAGATGTCTTCAAGGGGTAATCTGAACCTTAACCCATGTACGACACGTTTTAACAGTCTCGAATAGGAACCAAAATTTATATGTGTATCTTCGACTAGACCCCGCTAATGTAGACCTTATGCTGCGCAAATACTCTTTTGGCCACACAACCCTGTACCACCCTTTATAAAAAGGGTAGAATTTAGTAAATTAACAAAAATAAACTATATACATATCAAACTTTGTACAACATTTAGAAAAATTCAACAAAATTTCAAACCTTTTACTTAAAATTTTTACGAAAACCTCGGGTGTGCAGTTTAATATTAATTGCCCATTCAATTTTGTTGTAATAATGTGCAAGTTTAAAGTGAGCCAAAATTCTCGGTGATTTTCGAAAAATTTTTTGCGTCCTTTTATATGAATTATATAGAATTTTGAGCTACTACAAACTTCCACTTTATTATGCCAAAATTTAAAAGGCAATTACACTGCATACATGACATATTCGTGAAAGTTTTTATGCTTTGAAGTTTTGATGAAAATTTGGAGACTTTTTCTAAGTTTTAGATCTTTTATTTATATATATAGTTTTTGTTGCCATGTAAACTATATTAAAAAAAATTACTTCTAACGGGTGATTTTTTTGAGGTTAGGATTTTCATGCATTAGTATTTGACAGATCACGTGGGATTTCAGACATGGTGTCAAAGAGAAAGATGCTCAGTATGCTTTGACATTTCATCATGAATAGACTTACTAACGAGCAACGCTTGCAAATCATTGAATTTTATTACCAAAATCAGTGTTCGGTTCGAAATGTGTTTCGCAAACCCAATTGCTGCGAACGGCGACGAATCGACATTTCACGGTCTTCAGCAACACTCTCAGAAACAGACGCAATATTCTCTTCTGTACGCACTGTACGCATTCGTGTGGTTGGTTTAATGTCCAATAAAGTAAACTGAGTGCGAAACTTGGTCACAATCGCATTAATTGTTTGCTCACTTGGTCGATTATGTAGACCATAAATCGGACGTAAAGCGAACCGAACACTGATTTTGGTAATAAAATTCAATGATTTGCAAGCGTTGCTCGTTAGTAAGTCTATTCATGATGAAATGTCAAAGCATACTGAGCATCTTTCTCTTTGACACCATGTCTGAAATCCCACGTGATCTGTCAAATACTAATGCATGAAAATCCTAACCTCAAAAAAATCACCCGTTACTAATTTTAAGCTACTTCAAACACACACAAATTTTTAAACTTTTGTTTATATAGTTTTTGTTACAATTTGAACCATACCTAAATTGTTAACTTTTTTTTTATTTAAAATTTTACCTAATTTTTATTAAAAATGGTGATAAGTTTTGCGTGCCCACAAGTGTATGTACATACATATGTATTTAGATATACATACATGCGTACAAAAAAGTCTAGTTACTTTAGAATGAGCCGATTTTTTTTGCTACTCAACTCAGCATTTGATAATTTCCCTATATATAGGCGATACTCTAAGTCGAGAAGAGCCCTGCTCAAAAGCAGCTACTACCTTACTACCTTCTGGGCCGCCGATTCAGTCTGTTCAATCATTTCCCTTTTGGTTGGTTATATAATTTCTTTATTCCTCAGTTAGTGCCGTTTCACATGCTCTGGTTTTCGGTTAACCGACCGTCTGATGGCCGACTCAAAGTGCATGTGCAGTTATTAGGACCTTCACGAGAACAGGTGCATGACGATTTCATACATTTTGTGCTGGCAAATCGGCTGCGGTTAACCGGGAATCGGAATGTGCTAAACAACGACACTTAGTAATCCGATTCAACCTAATGCCCATAAGTTTATGCTATTCACTGTTAATGGTTATTTTTGCGACTTATGTTCACAATTGCCACTACCAAGTATATGACAAATAAGTTAATAAACTTTTAAGTATTCATTAAGGAAACGCAAAAATTTAATTTTACATACATAAATACATACGCAAGCACTTGTTTATTATGCGTTTGGAAAAATTTATGCATTTTCTTAAATTAAATGTCAGGTTCAAGTTGAACATTCTTCTACATAGTGGGTGTCGTCAATTACGTTCAGGCATGTGGGAAATTCTTAGAACAGCATTCAAAATACTTAAAAAAAAATAACTATATTTGTAGCTACCCTGAGAGAAAATTACTCACAACCCAGTTGCTGTGAAAAATGTTTTCCATATACCATTATGAAGTATGTAAGTGTACTAAGTGAGATCATTTGTGGAAAGTAGAAATATATCTAGACCAAAGGCCAACCTAGTGTTCATGGACGTACATACATAACAAAGCGGAAAGTTCTGTGAATCAGCTCTACATGACAGGAAGCTGGGCATTTGACAACAATAGCTTTGACTCTACACGGCCAGGAAGCATTATATGGACGAAACTGTCATAAGGTGGATACACTTCATGTTATCTAGGAGATTGCAGACTGTGGGTGAGGAAACTGGCCACTATGGGCAAAGGTTGGGAAAGAATGCCACCAGGGTGGGGTATTGCAGTCTGTTTTGTGTTTTTTGGCAGTGGAATCTCTATTAACAGAAACGCAAGGATTCGTTCGCATCCAACCTTACGCGGATGATGTTTGTGGACTACCAACATGAAAATCTCTCAGGAAGTTCTGTGTAAACATTGATGAATGGTTCTCTATTCAAGTCTTGCTCTCAACCTCAAAGGTACAACCCTAGGCATGGTTATGCGGAACATAAAGTCGGAAGATCTCAGCCTGCCAGTGCTTAGAAGCGTAAACCTAAGTCTTTTTGCGGAAGTACAAAGAAGTGTTTATAGGCATTACGGGCGTCATGAGTACAATGTCAGGATCGGGTCTTAATATTTTGTTTGATTTGTTGCCCTCGGATTTAGCAATCCTAAAAGAGTGAATGAAAACACTGTGTCGGCTACATTCTTTTGGATTGTGGCAAAACGATTGAAGTTTCGACCACACAGAGGTTTTTAGAAATTTCTCAAAGCAATACTTTGGTTTTTAGTCCCGAATAATGAAGCTGATATCTGGGGTATCTTTGGGAAGGAAGCAGCTTCCTTACAAAGGAGTAGTGGATAGATCTAGATAGTCTCTTGGTGGGCTCGACAAAAATATTCTACACCGACGGCTCCAAAACTAAAAATGGTACCCGAGCTGAATGACACCTAAGCAGCAGTAACTTCAGATGCTTTACTGCTTTAGGTATAATGACAAAGATCTTTCAATCGGAAGTCGTTGTAATACTTAAAGCAGCAGACTGGATAATTGGCGACAAGTGGTAGGGTCTGCAGTGACAACCAAGCGTTTCTAAAGTTCGTGGAAACCGCTCGCAGCTTTTCAAAAATAATCAAGGAATATAAGTTAAGCCTGCATCGCGTTGAAAAGTAGAACGAACTTGAACACGACTAGGTTTCGAACCATTAGGGAATTCAAAGCAACGAACTAACAGATGATTTGGCAAACTGCGGTTCATTGAAGCGTTCCTTTCTACAGGATCTATTTTCGTGCCAAGAGTAGCGGGAACATTAAAATCTTTGGTACTGTACTGGCATCTGTAAAGCAACCAGGTGTTTTCTGAAAGAATCAGACAGAGCAGTTCGAAAATTCCTTCTCAAATAGGACGGAGTGAGCTACGAGTCCTGATAGAATTGATTACTAGGTGCACAATCCATAAGGATGGCATGTAGTCAATATAGGCAGCATCAATGATAAACTGTGTACATAGATCTTTTTTGGAAGTTGAGCATAGTATGGAACATTTTCTCAGCCATTTTTCGGCATTCGCCAGACTTATGTGGTACATTTTAGGACTGGATGGATTGAGAATTCAATCGACAAACTGCTGGACCTTAACTACCATAGGCAATATTGCCCAAGTGCCTGGGGAAAATAAGTTTTATGATTTATCTGCCCTTTAAACACAAATTTTGTTCTGACAAAATATGTTTGAAGGGCAGTTACATTTTAAAAGCTACTCAAGAAAACGGCACTTAATATTGAAGTACTGAAAAACACATGTGTAACATGTTGCTAAGGGTAGTCTGAAATCAAAACCGACGTATGTATATACATACCTATGAATAACTAAAATGAACAATTAAAAAAAGAATAAATAATACAACGCCGGCTAGCAAATTAAATTTGTTTCAAGGATGCGCTGCCATGGTTATCTCAAATTTCGCCATGCACTTGAACGTTAGCGTTGCTGGGAAAGTACAGTAGTTGCTGGCTAAATATGCTGGGCAAAAGTTTTTACAACAACGCTACTTTGAGTTCAAAGCGAATCAAAAAAAGTAAGGATTACTTAAAAATGGACGATCTCCTATTACACTTTCAGATAGCACTAAAAATCAACTTAAAAAAGAAAATAGTAATAAATAAAATACCCAGAAAGTAGGCATCATAATGCGTAAAATAAACTTCACACCTTCCGTGTGGTTGTAAAGCAAATTAGAGTTTAGGTGCTTGACATTGGCATTTGTTGCTCCAATATAAAATCATATGTTTATATTTTTATGTTTGTATATAAAAAGGGGAAAAAATTTAAAATGGTTTCACACATCCTTTTTGTGTTCCAGTATATAGTGCTTATCATAACTATACGACACTGACATATTAACCAGCTTTGACGATTTATTTCATTTTTTTTTTCATAAAAATATAGTTTATTCTTTAACAGACATTTTATAAATCCAAGTTTCATACTTTGTGCAATATTAAAAAAAAAAAATCAAAAAACTTTCGAAAAAATGTTGAGCATTTTAATTCGACTTCTTACACAAATTTTTAGTTTGAGCGGTTTGTTGGCTATTCAATATTAGTGCAGTAAAGTGCAAGAAGAAAAAGAAAGTTAAAGTTTGAAGTAGCTGGGAGTTATCGATGATTTTTGGCATTTTTTCGAAGATGTTGCTCATTTCCTCCATCAAAGCTGTACACTTCAAATATTTCCAAGAAACATTTTTAGCAAGCTCAAAAATTGTACGAAATTTGTTTTTTTTTTTTTTAATATTTTAACTCATTAAAAAAAAAATCGTCGAACATACTTTGTACAAAGCTTTACACTTCAAATCTAATCTATTCAAAAAGCTCAAAATTTTTATGAAACTTGGATTTCTATAGTTTCTGTAAAGAATAAACTATAGTATGTTTTTTATACAAAAAAAATGGTTGAAATTAAAAAATAATGAAATAAATACTCAAATCTTGTCAATATGTGAGTGTCTCATAGTTATGTTATGCACTATAGTACTTCATTTACTATTTCATAGCTTACTTGTTTTCCTACTCATTTACTAAAATATTCTTTGCCTCATTCATACATTTCATACACGCACGTTTAATATGGGCACCACATGCAATTGCTTTTGTTGTTGATATTACATTAAATATTATAACTGGCGCCAACTGTTACACAACCATGCTATGCTGCCGGGTGATATCAAATTACCGGGCTTCCAATATATTTAACACCTTCACCTTCTTTAGTGTTAATGAAATTTCTTCAGTTTTGTTTTTGTATTGCATAAGTATTTGCGTTTGGAAAAAACTTGCTTTTTACAGGCAACTTTAAGTATGTACGTACACATTTTTGCCTACTGTGGCTTTTATAACTACAGGAAAGCGTCGCAGATCACTGCATTGCAGACTTTCTAGTCGGTGGTAGCAATCTCGACCGGTTCCAAAATTACTGGAAAAGAAATTTTAGGATAGCATTTTTTAAGTCTATTTCACTACTTCTACTATTTTGTAATCCTTTTTAAGTACTTGGCTACTTCCAATAAGTTGAGAAGTCACGAAGCGCTCTTAATTTCATAGATGTCGTTGGGTTCTAGTAGTGTAGTAGGAGTAGTGCCTAGTGTCGTTTTCAAAGTGGAGAAGTAACTCATATTTAGAAGTTAAGTCTAGACTTTCCGTGCGAACATGTAAAGTTAACTGCTGAATGTGAGTTAAATCCCCACTGTAAAAACGCCGCTTAGTCTGAGGCGAATTTGCGCGGAATTTGATGAGTGGTTGGGCTAAAACAATTGAAAATAAAAATGTACTCAGAAACTATTGAGATTTGCACGTACAAAAGAAAGTCGAATTTTCCATATGCTTTATGCTAATATTGTGAGCACCTAATTTTATTTTATAATATCCTAAATTCTTATGTACATTTGTACGTATTTTTTATTCATAAAATTTCTTTTCTTTCTCTTTTTAATTTTATTTCAATCAACTAATCAACTAATTGAACAAATCTCTCCCACTCCTCTCTCTCTCTCTCTCTCTTTCCAGGAATTATGACACTGAGCCGTGGCCCGTACAGCGAGCTCGATAAAATGAGCCTTTTTCAGGACCTAAAACTGAAACGACGAAAAATCGATTCAAGATGCAGCAGTGATGGCGAATCAGTAGCCGATACCTCCACCTCCTCGCCCGATCTACTCGCACCGATGTCACCAAAAATGTGCGATACCGGCGGTGCCGGTGCTGGCGGTGGCGGCGGTGGTCATGGAGGCGGCGTCGTCGGCGGCGGTGCACTCTCCGTCGTCACCTTGACCGCCACCTCCACCATTGCGCCCGCCACCGCCTGCTCGACCAGCAGCAGCGGCATGCCAACTGCCACCAGCAGCAATATCGGTCACAATGTGTGTGCGCCCATGCCGCCAAGCGCCGCCACCACAACGGTAGTTGTGTCCGCTAGCAAGGCAGCAGCTGTGAAAGCTGAACAAAAACATCAGCAGCAACAGCAACAGCAGCAGCAACAACAACAACAGACTGAAATTCACTCGTCCAGCGGCACTGTTAGCGCAGCGGCCGCCTCGTCTGTGATGTCACCGCCACTAACCACAACTGTGCGCATGTCACCTGCGCCCGCGACTGATCTGAGCTTGCCAGCAGGCCGTCGTACGCCTAGCAATGTCACTACGCCTACGCGAACTACGCCAACACCACCGCATAATAATGGCAATGCGAGCAGCAGTTGTGGCACAAGTAATAATGGTGGTAGTAGTCGCGCCTCGCCAGACTCCATGGATGAGCGGCCCTCCACGACCACAACAACAACAACGGGCGGCACGCAGCTGTCCACAAATGGAATGCATGTAGCTGGCAGCGGTGGTGCTGGCGGCGATTGCATGCAGGGATCTGCGGGCGCCGAGTGTGGAGTTAGCAATTTAAGTGTCATACGCTCAGTGAAGGAAGAGCGCATAGCTGCCTCGCCCACGAAAATGCTATCCTACCAACAGCACCAGCATCATCAGCAGCAGCAACAGCAAATGCAATATCAGCAGCACGCGCAGTCCGCGCCATCACCAACTCAATCCAAAGGTCTCACGCAGTCGCAGCAGCATGTCACAGTGCTGGTGACGCCGTCACGTATTAAGTCTGAATCAGCGTCGCAGCAGCATCATACGCAGCAAATGCCGCCAACTTCATTGCAACATCTGACACACCACCACCCAGCCTTCTCTACGTCTGTGGCCACTGCGTCCGCCTCAGCTACATCATCCTCCTCCTCCGCCGCGACGGTGACTACAACTAGCAGCGCTAGTACATCGTCACTACACGCTAGCTCGCCATCGCCCACGCCATTACCATCATCCGCGGCGGCAACGTTGCATCACCAACATCTACATCACCCGCCGCCGCCAATCGTGCAGACCCATCACCTGCACCAACAGCTCACACAACCGCAGCTGCGGAAGAGCAGTCCGCCAACAGGTATGAGTTTACCGCAGCAGCACCTGCTCAACCAATCCATGCAGCACTTGACGCAACAGCAGCAATTCCAGCTGCTGCAGCAAGCAGCCGCGATGTCGCAGCGTCCAACGCAAATGTCGCCTAACGCTATGAGTTCATCGCCTGGCGCGCGACATCAGTCATCGCCACACCAGCATCTCATGCAGCAGCACCAACAACAACAACAGCAACAGCAGCATCAACATGCTCGCATCAAGAAGGAGCCCGCGCAACTGCTAGCCGCCGCCGCCGCCGCAGGCAGCTTGTTGGGTAACAGCGGCGTCGGGCAACGCCACTTACACTCACCACATCACCACCACCCTTCATCGCCGCAGCACCAACAACAACAATCAGCGCCGCAGTTGCCGCCACAGACGCTGGGTAATATCGCACAGCTGATACATCCAGCCTCACTACAGTCGCTACGCCATCCCAGTCGAGATGCCGGTATACTTTTTCGCGTGAAGAACGAGGTGCACCAGCAGGTGGCCGCCGCGCAGCTCATGCAGCCAGGTGCTGCTGCCGCCGCCGCCGCGGCTGCACAACGCATGGTTTGGGTATCGAACGCGCGCATAAACGGCGTCAAACCGGAGGTAATAGGAGGACCGTTGGGTAATCTGCGGCCTGGTGGACCCGCGCAATCACCTTCGCCACATCACTCTTCATCCTCCTCGTCATCACAGCTGTCACCACAGACGCCTTCGCAAACACCGCCCCGCGGAACTCCGACCGTCATCATGGGTGAAAGTTGTGGCGTACGCACTATGGTTTGGGGCTACGAGCCGGCGCCCCCCACAGCAGGTCCATCACCTACACATGGCGGCAGCAGTAGCAATAGTGGTTCGAGTGGTATGCATCAAACACCGCCTTCGACGCCATTGCATCAACATGGGCAACCACTGTTGCAGCAACATCCGCCATCCTCTATGTCTTCGCTCTCCCAACAGTCGCATCACTCATCACAGTCATCACTGCAGTCTGCGTCATCGCCCTCGGCGGGCTCTCTTACACCGACACACACGCCTGGTCCATCGCTGCAAAACAACGAAGAAGCGGCGCAGCTATTGCTCTCGCTCGGCCAGACCCGCATACAAGATGTGCGACCACGCCCTCACCAATTTCGCACGCCACATGCGCTCAATATGGAGCGGCTCTGGGCGGGCGATTACTCGCAATTGCCGCCTGGACAAATTCACGCACTAAATTTGAGCGCGCAACAGCAGTGGGGTAGCTCAAATGCGACGGGTCTGAGTCGAGGCTTAGATGCGCCACATGAGCCCACAGATGAGGACGATCAGCCGTTAGTGTGTATGATTTGCGAGGATAAAGCGACTGGTTTGCATTACGGTATCATCACATGCGAAGGGTGAGTAGAGTGCGCCATAAGAGTGATTGCCTGTGTTTCTAAATTAATTTTTTTCTTACAGTTGCAAGGGCTTCTTCAAGCGGACAGTGCAAAATCGGCGCGTCTACACCTGCGTAGCTGATGGCACTTGCGAAATAACCAAAGCACAACGGAACCGGTGTCAGTATTGTCGATTTAAGAAGTGTATCGAGCAGGGTATGGTGCTGCAAGGTGAGTTGAAGAAAGACTCTAACAAGAGTGGCCTGATGACCTACAGCCAGTATAGCCAAAAGGCCGTACTTCGATACCAGCAGAGTATGAATCTTGAGAGGAAAAGTGCTCGTAGCATTGCTCTCGACTCATTACGTGCCTATTATTTTTTCGTTCGGTTATACCACCGGATTTTCTTGGCAACATATTGAAAACGCTGAAATTTCAGAAAATGTTTAAGTCTTTTAAGCATTTGAAGTACTGTTTGTTAGATGAGAGGAAAATATTTTTTCATTAATCTGTGAACAGTCCAATCTTTTTACTCACTCATTCGTCGGTCAGTTGGCTATTATTTTTTCAATAAAAAATTTCGCGGTTGGACTAGGCTTTACTGGAGTTGACTTGCCTAACCTGCAGCATACCTCAGTCTGTATCAGTGAAAGAATATCTGAGTAAAACTCACGGAGTGTAAACCTTATTCTCAAAAATAAATGGTGTAATTTCTTGAACTTCAGGTTCAGGGACTCAAGGACGAGCATAAAAATAGGCGATTAGATAATAGATGATAAAATGAGGTTTGCACCGCGACCTAGTGGTCTATTGTGCCCCGAAATAGGCCATTACGCAAAAGCTCAACAATTCGTATACTACATCCTTAGCGAATGAGCTTCGTGCCGATTTATAGTAGAGCTAGATGGATAGATCTGGACCATAAGGCTGGGCCAGTTTAGACACGACCTCGTTAGAAGGCTTAATTGAGCTCTGATTTTCTTCAAGTTTAAGTACCACATCTATTCAGCCAAATTTCATGGAGCTTTACGTACAAGCTTTCTAAAAAGTCTCAACATTTGATGTATGGTTTTCAAATTTCACACTCTGGTTAAGAAAACCTTTTTTCCTACTCTACTTTTAACATCCCACTGACTCCTTTTCCATCTTCCAGCCGTACGCGAGGACCGAATGCCAGGCGGTCGTAACAGTGGCGCCGTCTACAATCTCTACAAGGTGAAGTATAAAAAACACAAAAAGTCCAAGCAGCAACAGCAGCAACAACAACAACAGCAACAACCGCAACAGCAACACATGCATTCACCACACCATCAGTCGCCACTCTCTCCACACCACCAACAACATCTGCTCTCGCCACAACAACATCTGCATCAGCATCAACAACAGCTGGCAGCAGCTGCCGCAGTCGCTGCAGCAGCTCAGCATCAGCACTCGAAGCTCTTGAGCGCCACGCTGGGACAGAGCGAGATGAAGTCAATGTTTTTGGGGCCTTCCGTCAAGCAGGAGCACTTACAGCAGCAACAGCAGCAACAACATCATCAGCATTCGAAGCTGCTGAGCGCGACGCTGGGACAGAGCGAAATGAAGTCCATGTTCTTGGGGCCTTCCATCAAGCAGGAGCACCTACAGCAGCAGCAACAACAGCAGCAGTCGGCGCAGCTGAATTCGCCACACCAGCAGCAGCTACTTTCGCCGCACCACACACTGCATGGCTCGCCGCATGGCGCACTGCCGCAACACTCGTCAGCCAGCGCCTTGCACAGTCCACTCTCGCATGGGCCTCCCTCACTGCCGGCACACACTTCCTCCTCATCCTCATCTTCATCGTCGGCATCATCGGGTGGCAGCAGTGGCTCGCAGCAGTCGTCGTCGCATCATGCGCTTCACTCGCCACATCATCCGCTGACGCATGCGCATCACATGCAGTCGAATGCGTCACATACGCCACATTCACAACAACTGCATCAGCAGCAGCAACAACAACAACAACAGCAACAACAACAGCCGACACAGCTGCAGCAAGAGACTGCCATCAAACTGCCCTCGCATTTGGTTAACGGTACAATACTTAAGACTGCACTCACGAATCCCAGCGAAATCGTGCATTTACGCCATCGGCTCGATTCGGCGGTGAGCTCGTCGAAAGATCGGCAGATCTCTTACGAACACGCGCTAGCCATGATTCAAACGCTCATCGACTGTGACGCCATGGAAGATATTGCCACACTGCCGCACTTCTCCGAATTTCTCGAAGACAAATCGGAAATCAGCGAGAAACTCTGCAATATTGGCGACTCCATTGTGCATAAGCTGGTGTCATGGACGAAAAAGTTGCCCTTCTACTTGGAGATACCCGTCGAGATACACACGAAGCTGCTGACAGACAAATGGCATGAGATACTCATATTGACGACAGCAGCATACCAGGCGTTGCACGGCAAGCGCACCACACCCAGCACCACGACGGCGGGCAGCGGGGGAACTACAACGGCGCACGCTTCGTCCACCACCAGCTCGAGTGGCCGCTCTAGCGTCGGTGCGCCGCCACACTCGCCTGCCTCTGCCAATCATCACCACAACCATCCTACGCATCATATGGCCAGTTCGCCGCATGCGGCGAGTAGTAGTCTGAATTTGCCACATCATCACCACCATCAAATGCACGCAGCCGCGACACCACCACCACTGCAGAAGGACGATCCGGAGTTTGTGGACGAAGTGAATGCGCATCTAAATACGCTGCAGACGTGCCTCACCACGCTGATGGGTCAGCCCATAGGCATGGAACAGCTAAAGTTAGACGTTGGTCACATGGTGGATAAGATGACGCAGATAACGATCATGTTTCGGCGCATCAAACTCAAAATGGAGGAATACGTTTGTTTGAAGGTGTATATTTTGTTGAACAAAGGTGAGTAGGGAAAATGTGAAGTGTGCAACGAGTTTTCCATGCTACAATAACAACTAATTGCATTTGTTTGTGTGCTATCTTTCTCCCCCTCTTTGCAATGCGTATTTTCCATCTTTAGCAGAAGTGGAACTGGAGAACATACAGGAACGTTATGTACAGGTGTTACGCACCTATTTGCAACACTCCTCGCCGCAGAATCCGCAAGCGCGACTCACTGAACTGCTGTCGCACATACCAGAGGTAAGTTTTGGAAGCCGTGAGTAGAGAAATGCGCGCTTTTCGCTAGGTATAGCGACGATAAGGCTGACTCTGGCATATCCGCAGGCCTAGTGCGCTTGTCAGTTTGGTAAAATGTAAGCGAATGTCACTAAGTTGCTCTTTAATATCCGCCGCGATAGCACTGCAGAAAACTCTTCTAGAACCTCTGATGATCCATAAGTTTTGTTGGCTGTTTAATCAATGAATTCATACCAACTAATTTAATCAGGCATCTTAGGTGCTTAATCTAGGTTGATTAGACTTCGGGGCAAATCCTGCACGAGAAGGAAGTTCTAGCCTTTCGTGAGTTCTATAAAAGTTACTACACAACAGGATCTCGAATTCTCTTACTCCCACAGTACTGCTTCTCTTGACATAAGCAGATGTAAAGGTCGAAGGACTAAAATGGTTTCCAGGCTCTGGGTATGGATCGGAGATTAACTGCCTTGCTACAAAGGGCGTTGATACATACATCCTACGCACATAGTTTTATATGCTAATTGGGGTATCAACATTCTCTTCTTCTTATCCAGATCCATAATAATTTTTACTTTTAAATTTTTTTGAGCAAAGTAACTCACAATTAGTCTATTTCTCTCCCATCAGATCCAAGCTGCTGCTAGTCTATTGCTCGAAAGTAAAATGTTCTACGTTCCCTTCGTTTTGAATTCGGCCAGCATAAGGTAGCAAATGCTTGAACGTGGACTACTGCCGATCGATGATGATCCGCCCAAGGGGTTGATGATGATAAAGCAAATACAACAGCAGCAGCAACAAAATCAAGAGCAGCCTGATGACGATGAGGAAGAGCAAAATGCAGAGCAACCGCAACAACAAAGCAACCTAATGAAAGCGCGAAGGCGCGCAGCCACGGAAATGGCTGAGCGCCAGCAAAGGCAGAGGGAGGAAGATTTAAAAAAGCAGCAACAGCTAACCCAGCCACAGCAGCAAGAACAACAACAGGAACAGCAGCAGCGACAGGCGAGGTTTTGTTTACCCACGCTGGAGTTGCCAAGAATCAAGGTGGAGGCCGTGCAACAGCATCTGCGCTATTCGATGGAGGAGGACGAAGATGACGAGGAAGAGGAGGAAGAATTGCGAAATATGGCGGAACAGCATGAGCAGCAACAACAGCGCGAACAAAGCGCTGAAGACGAGCAACTTAAGCGTCCAATGACGCACCTCATAGAACCAACCACCTCCATATTGAAGACTTCACTGCTGGCAGGTGCTGCGCAAACATTGGCAACGTTGACGGCAGCTGCAGAGCAGGTTAGTCGTACGGCACAGTCGCCACAGGCACAAAGCGGCAGAGCGAGCGCTAACGCCGGTGCGGGCGCGCTGGCTGGCCGCAGATCGCCGGCGTCGGCGGCAGACAATAGTCTGATAGAGAGTAAAAGACTGCAAGCACAACACCAACAACAACCACAAAAACATCAACAATCAGAAGCACGCGAGCAAAACGCGCCTGTAATGCCTTACAAATCGATATTGCAAACAGCGCTTATGGGTGAGCGACCGCCAAGATCTTCGCCGCCACTGCCGTCGTCCGTACCAATTATTGTGCGTGCGCAACCAACAGCAGCGCAGCCACCGCCACCACATGTGATGAAAACAGCGGTGACGCTGGCGAGTCTCAGTGAAATCGCGGCCGCGCGCCAACAGCAGGAGGAGGAAGAGCGTCTATTTCGCGAACAACAGCAGCAAAGACATCAACAACAGCAGCATTTATTGTTACAACAAACACTGCCATTGAAGAAGAAGAAAAGTTTTTTGCAACAAAAGTTAACAGCCACTTGCAACATGCTGACAACAGCGGCAACGATATTGCAGCAGCAG
Source organism: Rhagoletis zephyria (assembly GCF_001687245.7). NCBI lineage: Eukaryota > Metazoa > Arthropoda > Insecta > Diptera > Tephritidae > Rhagoletis > Rhagoletis zephyria. The sequence continues at coordinate 161,689 of NW_016157138.1, read as the reverse complement.
CAACAACAGCAACAGCAACAACAACTGCCGACACATGCAACACTCCCGCAACAGCCACAAAATTCGATTACCATACTGCCAGTCAGCAACAACAACAATGCCAGCACAACTTCATCAGCAGCAACAACAGCGAAAATTGTTTTGAACAATGTAACAGTAAGTGCGAGCGGCGGCAGCGTATTGCGGTGCATTTCGACTGCAACAACGTCGACAGCCGCCTCTACAACAACAACGGCGCGCACGTCCGCCGCCTGTTTGAGTAGCGCGCGCTCAACGACAACATCGGCGCTAGGCAGCAGCAAAGCCAGAAGTACCACAGGCAATGCCAAAAGTGTTGCGACCAGCAGCTGCCAAGCGATGGCCACACAAACAATCAAAATACCAATGGTGCGCACAGCGACGGTAACAACGCAAACGCAAACCGAAGAAATGCACACAGCGACGGCTATGGCAACGCCAACAACAACAGCAAATTGTGAGAAGCAACAGCAGCAAAATGCGCCGTTAAGTACGCGCTCCACCAGCAGCCATGTAATTACACGCAAACTCAGCACTGCTTTGCATCAGCAGCAGCAGCAGCAGCAGCGTACTGCGTCTAGCAGCAACACATCTGCAACATTACTATCACTGCCACTCCAACAGTCCAGCCTAACGCGCCGTCCCTCACCTCAACGCCAAACCACATTAGTCACTGCCACAACGAATGCGGCTACCACATGTGTCGCCGCCGCCGCTCCGCCCACAACCACAACCACAACCACTGCCACAGTCACAGCCACCGCTGCCTCGCCCTCCACAGCTGTTACTGTTGTTGTTTTTAAAACATTGTTACCTGATGACTGAATTAATTAATTTTTAATTGTTAACAAAGCAAAAACACTAAAGCAAAAAAAAAACGAATTGCTGATGAAAGCTTTGGCAGAAAGCTTACCATGTGCGAATTTAGAATTGGAGCTCCCATATTCTCAACTCCGCAACTCCATGTTAGCTGTTTTTGTTTACTATAATTATAGGTATTTGTATTTGTTCTAGGTTTTAAGTACATTAACTAGTATTTAGCCACGCACTCGCACTATGCATGCTTCCTGCGCTAGACTACCGCTGCCCTTTGCTACAAAGCCCACCCCGAAAATGATTTCGCAATTTATGGAGTTTTTTTTAGTGAATTTTGCTTGCTTTTCGAGTGAAATTATAGATTCCCATGGGAGGTGGTCAAAGGCTTGGTAAAAATTAACAAAAGTATCGTGAAAGTTCATTTAGGGCTCTTGAGTTAGTGCTAGACTATTTTTAGAGGACTTAGGAATTTGGAATTACTAAAAGTTTCTTAAAAAAATTCGATCTTAGCTTTTATAAAATTTTTTGAACAAATAAAATCCATCAGCTTTGAATTGTAAACTAAACTGAGAAAAAGTTTTTCGAGCGCAATTTTTTTTATAAATGAATTTTAGCCCACGCTGAATATTCCATGAATAAAAAAAAAATTTATAAACTTCTCATTGTTTGATGGCTTAGTGTGAACCCACAGCGAAGATGACAAAAATTGTATTTTGTCGGCCGCCAAGAAAACATTTCTGTATACCATTTGTGTCGTGTTACGACTCATTTGGAATGGATTGAATAATAACAAGTAATGTACTCTTGCTCTATACGAAACAAACAACGTTTTGTTGTATTCGGTGTGGGCTCACACTTAGCTGGCCATTTTACAATAAAAAAATAGAGCTTAATAAAATACCATTGCAGTAAAGTTTCAATTAATCGGGTGTTGTTTTAAGCCCAGACCAGTACTGTCTTAAATTGATGTAATTTTGTTAATATTCAAACGTTAATAAATTTATATTTTAAAACTTTGTGAGACAATTTTAGTTAGCCACCTCAATTTGCATGTTTCTACATATTTATTTGCTACTCAACTTTATCTTGTTTTCAGTTGTTATTTTTAAGTGAATTTTTAGTAGATTTTTTTTAAATGTTCAACACGGTATCTTTAAGAACTTTTATTTCTTTTGGGTTCTTACTTTTCAAATAATAGTTTATTCGAAAAAAAAACAAATTAAATTTATTTTATTTGTTTTTTGTACATTTTCTTTTTATTTGAATTTATGTATTTGTTTTTTCATATTCACTATTTTTTAGCAGAATAATTTAAAATTTTTTTTAGTTCCTTTGTTTAAAAAAAATGCGTAAATTTGTTTCAATCATTTTTTATTAAAACATAATTTGCCGTTTTTTTAGAAAATCTTCTTGGCAATTGTCTTTTTACATATTTTCTACAAATTGTTTATAAATTTTTTTATAAGAATTTGTTTAATTATTCTTCTTTTTAATTTTACCATTCTTTTTGTTAATTTTGACCATGAGCTTATATGCGAAACGAAATGAAATCTTTAATATTATTTTCAACATATATTTTGTTTGCAAGTTTTTAAAAAGCTAACTTTTTTATTTTTATTTAAATGTGCAAATTTTTTGTTGATACTAATTTTAGCAGAAGATTTTTATTTTTTGTTTCTAATTTTGCTTCTTTTATTTTTCTCTTACCTTTCTTAAGTCTTAAAAAATTTTAGTTTAAAAAAATATTTTGGTTAAAACCCATTTGTTCATTTAGTTCTACTTTCCAGTTTCACATTTCACATCTAATTTTCGCTTAATTAAGTAAGTGAAAAGACATAAGTCTCTTCTTATCTGTTTCTTCTTAATGTAGATATATATTGAGGTTTAAATGTTTCCTGCTTTTCCTAAGTTCCCTTAAAGACTTTATTTTTGAACTGTGCAGAATCTAATTTAATTTTTCTATTTGGCCTTTTCCTTTAACGCCTTGTCAGTTGTATACCAAAACAATTTTTTTTTCTTTTCGTTCGCATATTTCACTGCTTAAAATCGCCGCCTTTAAAGAATACATATTTCATCAAAAAAAAAAAAGAATAATGTTAAGAATGCCATTTTGTCTTGAAGGATTTTTTGAACATACTTATTTATTTTTTTTATTCTTTCAATTTCTCTAAATAGATTAAAATTTTAAAATACATTCGTTGCAACACAGAAAGGTTAGCTTTCCCTAGAGGAAATGTTGACAACTTTCCGCTTCAAATATTAGTAAAAAATTTTAATTTTTTAATTTTGTTTTCAAAATATTAAGTCTTAATTTGTTAGGATATTTATTCTTACTTACTAAAATATTTTTTTGCAATCATTTATAATTGATTTTTAGTTTCAATTATTCTTTTAAAAATTGTGGGCTCTAAAGTACTTCTTAAGATTCTTAAGTGAGTCTTTTTCGTCTATAACAGTGCCAGGCAACCAGTAGTCACGCGAGGCTAAGGGCGCTTTGTTTCTTGTATCATTAACGGTAAAAGAGCCTTTATTCTTCGCGTGCCCATATAAAAAGGAAATACATAGCGGGAGAAGCTATTTAAAGCTTTCTATAGGCTCTAATCAGTGATGCTCAGAGAGAGCTTTTACTCTGGATGAGTCTTTGAAAAATCTATAAAAGTTAAAAAGAGCTTTGCCCCGGTCTGATCAACGGTTTATAGTAAAAACCCCTCTCTGGTCGTGATTTTTACATAAATGTATGTAACACATTGCTGGCCAAGGAGAGCTTTTACTTTACACGAGGGCAAATAAAATATATGTAACAAAAGCTTTAAGTAGCTTATTTCACTGAATTCGTTTAAATCGTGATTGTTTTGTACACAGAAGGCAAAGAATTAAATCCTTCTCGGGCCAACACCAAAGTCTAAGCCACTAAATCTCCGCTCAAAAGCTCTTAATTCCGCGTGAAATCATTTTCAAACCACAACCATTTCCTACCAAAACCACCCACTTGCGCGTCCTCGCTTACGCCTAAGCTGTTACATGAAGTTTAAAAAATAATAAAAGCGCAGTTAACGCTTCCTTCTATAAAGGGGAAAGAGTATTTTTCAGCAAAAAGATACAAATTTAAAAAAATATTACAGATTTTTTGTTTTTTGATTTTTGTTTATTGCTGCTGAACAGGAAATACTTTACCCCCTTTACATTAGCAAGCATAAATGGCGCGCAAAAGCAGACTTTTTTCTAGTATAATAATGCTTTTTTTACAAAACTTACAATCGATGGACTTTTTTCAGTGTAATTTTTTATTAAATATTTAAGCATAAAACAAAAACCGCAAAGTCAAGATAAGGCAGCGAGCCGACAGAGTGAGCAAGCTGCCTATCTACATACATACTTACATATATGCAAATGGCTTTGCGGTCTTGGACAGATGGACTTTTTAATGTTTAATAAAAAAAATAGTAGAGCGTAATTTTTATACTAAATAAAATACATATGTAAGGCATATGTAGTTGTAGGAGTATTTGTGAAAATAAATGGAGTTGCATGAAATGGCGTGATGGTGGTTTTTTTAAATTTCCTGCTAATCAGATTTCCACTTTTCAGTTAAAATTAGAAAATATTTAAAATAAATGAAAAATATGTGTAACTAGTATAAAAATTTATTGCGTAAGGATAAAATTGTTAAGTACTAGCTATAAAATAAAAAAAATTAAAAAATTCAGTTGCAAAAGCGGAGTTAGAGCAAACAAATTTTGCAAAAATGCTAATATTTAAATATAGCAGAAATACAAAGAATGCTTAAGAGACGTGCATGATTTTGCTAAAAAAAAACTTGTAAACAAACTAATTATTAAATTAAAAAATTTGTATGTTTTTTTTTATTAAAAATATTTTTTTTAATTATGCGTGCACCGTTACCAATCATGTGTTTACAAATTTCGCGCGCAAAATGTTAAAGAAAACAGTTTTATTAAAAATTTTTGAAAAAAAAATGCTAAAAAGGTACGTAGTGAAAAAATATGTAAAATTTTTAAGAAAAAAATGTATGATAAAAATTGTAATTAACAAAAAAAAATTTGAAAAAAATTAACTAAGAAAAAATATTGAAAATAATTTGTGTATAAAAATATGTTTTAAAAATGTAGGTAAACGAAAATTTGTGTATAAACAAAATATACTTAGAAATTATGTGCAAGAAAATTATTAATAGAAATGTGCAAGAAAATTATTAATAGAAATTATTTAAAAGAAACTGCAAAATTTAACAGCAGCTATTAGCTCGCAAACAAAAAATATATATAGATATATATGTACATATGTATGTTCATATGTATATGCAATTAAGTACTAAGTATATAGTATGTTATGTATATGTTATTTGTATGTGTATATGCGAAAAATCTTAGCCAGTAAGCATGACAACCATATATATTATATACATATATATACACACATACATACATACATACATTTATAGATATCTAAATATATGAGAAAAGTGAAAATAAATAACTAAACAAAGTTGTAGTTGTAAATCAAGCATTTGTACAATACTTATGGAGTGTACTTTTTTGTTCTTTTCTATGTAGTTAAGGGGGAGTAGAAAGAAGAAGCAGAGCAGCAGAGTAAGAGAAAACCAGCAAAACCACGCCCACATGCCTATAGGTATACATACACATGCCGTTGCATAATACAGCTCTATATATATATATATATATCGATATATGTAGATAAGTGTATGTATACAAGCATATACATATGCATACATATGCATATACAGTTAAACATAAGTGCATATACATACATAAATAAATAATTATTAATTTAATAAGTGATTGAGATAAAGCGTATATGATCCTATATTTATCTGCTAAGTGCACACGCGCATACATACACCTACACCAATATGCATATAGCATTTAGTATACATAAACAGCTAGCATACATATTTACATATAGGCATAAATATATTAAAAATATATAACATTAAGTGAGCATACATACCTAATTCACATACATACACACACATACTGACTAGCTCTTAATTTGAATTAGTTTATTGAAAACTCATTAAAAAAAAAGAAATATGTGTTAGTGCACACAAGCAAATAATAAAAAAATATAAATACATATGTACATGTGAAATACATTATATACATACATACATACATACATAATACATATAAAGTGCGCATATGTTTCCACACACACACACATACATACATGCTAATGTATATTTTTTAATTTTAGTTCAAACACATTTACATACATACATAAATACTAGCCAGTAGCTGTGGATGTTAGCATATAACAAGCATACATGTTAAACTACATATATACATAAATACATGCATACATATGTACATGTACTATATCATTTAACTTTTAGTTTTTTTTTTTTAGTAAGTAAGTCAATGAAGCAAATTTTTAGCTGATGAAATGCCGCCTATGTTGTATTCTGATGTAAAGTGTTGTAGTCTGTTAAGTGTTTGCTTTAGTTTTTGTTTTTGACTTTGTTTCGTTTAAATGTCTGTCATTACTTACATACGTACATACATACAAGCAAACTAAATACATAGAAAACATTTATTAATAAAAAAAATTGCATTCTAGCATTTTTATGTCACTATCAACATCTTCACCATATACATATGTATGTAAGTAGGTACACCAACCATTCAAACTTTTTTCCACTTTAGCTTTTAAGCTTTCCCAATGTTCAGGATTCCAAAAATAAAACGATCTTAAATTCCATATTTTCCGCCCTAAATTCACTATGAGCCAGCAAACTTTTACAGCTAAAACTCTGCTCTAAGCAAATTGAGCTTCCACAAGAAAGAGCTTTTACAATCAAAAGCTTTGAGAAGAGTGAGCTTTCGAAAGAAAAGAATATTGCAAAAAAAGAAGTTTAACGGAGATAAGCTTTCACAAAAGACAGCTTTTGCAAAGGAGAGCTTTCACTAAAGAAATCTTTTGACTAGAAAAGGCTTTTACAAATAAAGCTTGGTATACAGCTGTCAAGAAAAATTCTTATAAAATGTCATTCAAGTGATGGAAAGCAAACCGTCTTCTATCGAACTTTCTTGAATCAGTTTTTACCTCTCAAAAATGCTCGTGTATTTATTTGTTCAAGAAAATTGACAACAAAAGCAAAGTACTTTCTCAAGCAATAGAAATACAAAAAAATTCAGATTTTTCTTGAATGCCGTATACTAAGCTTAAGAGCTTTTACAAAACTGGGCTTTCACAATAGAGTTTGGATACACGAAAATTATATGGGCTTGCAAAGGGCTTTGGTATCTTTAGGAGTTTTGAGCAAGTGAGCTTTCTAAGTCAAATTACTCCCCTTCGAAGGATATGGATTTTCTATAGCTTTTGTAAGATTTTGAGCTTTTGGACTTAAAGCTTTACTTAAAATCAAGCTTTTAAAATATCAAACTTTTTCAATCGTTGTGCAAATTATATTACAGAGAGTGCACAAAGGTTTAAACCAAACATAAAAAAATTTCCAGTTCTAACTTCATTAAAATTTCTTGAGCTTTGAAGTAATATTTTTTTATACAAGTTTTCTACAAACTAACAATGGGACCTCAATTCATTTGGATTCCTCACAGTATTCTGTTAGTTTCCGTACAGTACACGCAGGTAGTTAATCATTAAATAACCTATAAGAGATGGTTCTTCTACTGCTATAAGCTTTCGATTAGCATAAGATAATAACATGCTTTTGAACTTTAAGCTTTCGTTTGACATCAAAAATCAAAACATTTTTAAATTTGTATATCCTACTTCCACTATTCCCACCAAAAATTATCCTGAGTAGGAAGCTTTTCAAAGCTTTCCAAAACTTGTGTGTGTGTGCGCGCGCACTGGTTAAAATCTTTTTCAGATCACCAAAAATCTTCAAATATTTCTCTCTTTTTATTATAAAATGCATGCTAAACGTTCTAGTAACGCTCTTATTAATTTTATGGTAACTGTTGTTTTACAAACTTTTGATTTTTTTTTGTTTTTTGCCAACTTTTGCACTCTCTATAAAGCTTTTAGTCTTTAATGCTTTTAATTGAAAATAGCTAGTATTTTGAAAGCAGTCTCAAAACAATATGCTCCTCGAAAAAAGCGTTTCGATGCGATTTGCCCGCGTGCCGAGCTTTTTGAGCTTTCTATGAATTTTTAAAAGGCGTGCGCTTATTAAAAGATCTCTCGCCCCAGTGCTCTTTTAGATGTACCGGCAAGTTCCATCTTTACTTACTATGCATATTATTGCAAGCTTTTATATCTGCAATTTCTAAATCTGAAAACTGGCATACATTTTGCTTCTAAAAGAAAATTTTTATTGGTATTACGGTTTACAACATTTATGGAAAGCTGCCGCGAGGTGAGGATAACTAAGTGCGACTTTAACTAAGCCAATATTTCCAAATGAGATAAACTAAACCTCTAGTTACTATAAAACCCTTTTGGTTGGAAGATTTAGCATGTAAAGCTGTATTAAAAAATTACTTTTAAATGGGCTAAAATTAACCACTTTTTTCAATCAAATAATTTTTGCAACGAAAGCTTCTAAATGAGCTCAGTTAACCTCTACTTTTTAATAAATTAAATTTGGGAATTAAAACTTTACTTTGTAAAAGCTCTGTTCCAAGTTTAGCGTGGTAAGCTCAACATTTTCTACAAATTTAATTTCGCCATTATACGGGTATTTTTAACTCGAGTAAAAGTTAACTAAATGAAGGCCTAATTGAAGTCATTACTTCTAAATGGAGATTTTTAGCAAGTAAAAGCTTTACAAATCCTCGCTTATAAATGGGCTAAAGTGTACCATTATTTTTAGAGCAAACACAAAGCTTTTCTATGTGAAAGCTCTAGTCCAAGTGTCACGTGGAAAGCTCATTGTTTACTAAGAAATTACTTTCACTATTTTATTTTCTTTACTTTACTATATGTAAATACATAAACTCAAACCTAATCGCTTTATTCGGTTTTTGTCTTAAAAAGTGAACAATTCGTGAAAGCTTTCCTCCGCACTTAAAAGCATTTTATTCATACTCCACTAATTTAAGCATTTAATAGTATGAATTTTATTTTGTTGCTACATTAATTTACCATATAAAGTCTGACTACCACATAAATTCCATAAATAATTTCTATGCCTCGCTTACAAAATATTTTCTTGTAATAAAAGGAACCCATAGTTTCCTTTGTACCTGCAATTTGTTTACAGTCTCTTTCTTTGACTAATTTTGCGTTTCAACTCTCTATACAATCAGCGCTCAAATACTCTCAATTGGGGAATCCAATCCCGCAAATGCGGTATCCCTCGCCATTTTTGCGAGATCAGAAATGAGGGATCACACATGTGGGATCCGCAGGATTTGCGGAACTACAGAAAAAAATGAAAAAGACGAATGCGAGTTGTGAACGTGCTCGCCAATATGTTCGTCGTGCATGGCTGTATTAAATATACATCATTTTATATTCTAGTAGATAATTTCAGGAGTTAAAAGCCCTTCCGAAAGGCCTTCCTTAGAGTCAAGTGGCCTTCCACGCTACATTCCTTTCTCCTTTCACATTTTTTTTGTATGGACTGGCATCAATTGAAGGGCCTCTTCTTTCGCTACTCATAGAGGGCCTTCCAGAAGGGCTTTTATAGGACGTACTTCAGAAGGCATTTTGGAGGAGTTCATTCAAAGTTGCTTCTTTAATTTATAAAATTCATACATATTTAAAGTATTTGCAATGTATAAGGAAATTCGTTTGTAATGCTAAATAATATAAATTTATGCATTCGCGTAAATTGCAAATGGATAAGGCCATCTGCAGGGAAGCATTTTTCAGCCCTTCATGGGTAGGCCTTTTAGAATAACTTCATTTAAAGAAGGCAAGTTTGCGGAATTGCGATTTTTATGCGGGATTGGATTCCCTACTCTCAATCATCCAATGTCACAATCTTTGAACCGCGAGCCATAATTATCACTTTGACGATCTTTGCTTATTTAAGACACAAACCGCTTTCTCATTTTTCCCTCGCCTTCTCTTTTCTATAGGAGCTAATGCTAACCTCAAAGTAATTCATACCTATTCCATAATAATGATTGTGCTCAACATCATCTTAAATTTAATCCACAATCACCCAGAGCACCAAAGCTAAAGGCACTTATCTACTATAAAACTTTATTACTTTAAAACTAAAAAATTAAGATGAAATTTTTGGCATTAAAATTTAAGTAAATAAACTAAATAACGGTAATGCTGTAGCTGTACGTGTTTATAATAAAAAAAAATTAAAATAAATAAATATGTTTAAATGATTTGTAGTAATTTGTTGAATTTGTTTTCTCCTTTCCCATTTAAACTTTTTTTTAATTAATAATTTTGTATAGCAGTTTTCGTTTTTATTTTTATTTTGTCGCTTCGTATTTTTTTTTTTTTTGGTTTTACTGTATTTTTAATGTTAATATTTAGTTTTAATTATTGTCGTTATGTTTCCTCAACTACTTGTGTGTATGTATTTTATTTTCCATAATTTTACAATTTTACAAAACAACAAAAACAGCCAGAGAAAATAATATGAAATGAAAAAACAATAAATGTACTTTTTACAAAGTTTATTTTCTGTGTTTTTATTTTCTTGAATTTCATGATTACGTACTACACTGATTGGCGGCTTATTTTTATTTTACAAAACAACAAAAACAGCCAGAGAAAATAATATGAAATGAAAAAACAATAAATGTACTTTTTACAAAGTTTATTTTCTGTGTTTTTATTTTCTTGAATTTCATGATTACGTACTACACTGATTGGCGGCTTATTTTTATTTTACAAAACAACAAAAACAGCCAGAGAAAATAATATGAAATGAAAAAACAATAAATGTACTTTTTACAAAGTTTATTTTCGGTGTTTTTATTTTCTTGAATTTCACGATTACGTACTACACTGATTGGCGGCTTATTTTTTCGGAGGGATTTCGAAATTTTTAATCTGCGTTCCACAAAAAATCATGATTTTTTTTCATTTTCAGGGATAAGAAATTTGTAAAATTTGTCGCTACATTTTGCAAGAATCATGACTACAACATTGCGAAATCATGTTGCTGGAAACTTTTAATGCTTATTAAATTACAATACTTCCGATTTAGAAAAATAAATTAGGCTAAGCCGTCGGAACATGCTGCAGACTTACGAAATTATGTTGCTAGCAACATTTAATACTGCTTTGGTTTATGTATTTCTCATCAAACAAGATGGCAGGTTATTGGCAGCGTAACATGTTGCAAACAGCATAGCAAACATTTTGAACATATTTTCCGAGAAACTTTTAATGTCGATTTAAAAAAACAGGTATGTCAGCGTCATCGAAACATGTTGCAACAAACATAACTATGCAACATTTCCAACATCTGTCGCTAACAACACGAATAACCGTTTTATATCTGCATCTCTGATTAGAAAAATAAGTCAGGTTAGTGTGGGCGAAGCATGCTGCAGAAAACATAACTCTGCAACATTTCAAAACTATTTTCCAAGCAGCATCTAATACTGGCTTTATCCTGTATTTCGGATTTAAAAGAGCAGGTTTGTACCGTCGAAACAAGTTGCGCGATACATTATTCTGCAAGATCTTAAAATTGTGTTGCCAGCTACATTTACTACAGCTTTTATTTCTGATCTGAAAATAGAAGTCAGCTGATTGCCGTCGAAACATTAAATACCCAGTATATTCCCGTATTTCGCATGAATAAAATGGGAGTCAGGTTAGTAACGTTAAAACATGTTCAAAGCTATGTTGCTAACAACATTTATGTAATTATTTCTGATTGGTGCCATATTTCTATTTGGTGTAACGGACTGTGTTCAATCTTCTTACCGGAAACATGTTGCCTGCAACAAGTTGATTCTAGCCCAGCATCATTTAAGACTGCTTTACTAACAGCAATTCTAATTCTAATTCTAGAGGTTGCTTGAAGAAACAGAACTCGGTTTTGCAATTTTGAATCATTTTTCGTGAAATCGACGTTAGCGTTCTTCTACGATTAGTTTAGGAGGAAAGCCTTAATTTCAACGCATACGAATAAAAATTATTTTTAAATAATTTCTACTTCCTTTAAGTGTCGACATATTTTTCACATATTTCACTTTTTTTTAATGTGTTAGATAGCTTTTTGTTTATATTATAATTTTATTTGGTTTCGGTTCTTTGTGATTAGTAAATAAAGGTATTTGATTTTTACTTCTTTTAAATATTTTGATTTAAAATGTAAAAAATTCCAAAACGATTAAAAAAAGAAAGTTTCTTACTTAGCAGATGCTAATCGAAAGTCTAGTGGCTGTAATAATAGATACAAATTTTTTTTTAAATCAATTTATTATGAAATAACTAACCCTTTAATAGAAAATTCAAAGCAAAACAACTAGAAAAAAAAAATATTTAAACGTAAAAATTGTTTTTTAATAGAAAATATAAACACATTGGCAAAAGCCTATCCTTTTTACCCTTGGAGAGTAATTTCATCCAGCATCGGTTGGCTTTTGGCCATTTGGATGATGTGGATTATTTGAGTATACTATAATAACACTTTTCGCGAGCAGTTTTCTATCGCTAGTTGGCTTCCTAACTTTGCTATGTTTAGTTATTTGTTCCCTTCAACGGTTTTCAATGGAAAATTTATTAGAAAATATTTCGCTCAAAATCGCGTTTAGCGTATTGAATAGTTTATTCTAAGTATTTTGCGGAGCGCGTTTGTCAAGAGAAAATAATTTACACTCGCTCTCTCCTCTTTTCATCTCGTATGGTATAAAAGTATGCTCGCCAAATTAGCACAGACAACAACCAATCACAAGTTAATCAAATACACTGTAGGAAAAATTTTAATTTCAATATTTTTATAAGTAGATGCACGAATATCTATATGTAATAAGAATTAATAACAATTTGCATTTTAAGCTGAATATTTAAGTACATAAGTTAAGAAGTTAAGTCAGACATAAGTTAGCTTTTAATACATATTAAGGTACACAATAAAAGCAAGAGTCTGATATATAAATGCCTTGAGAAGTTTTTAAATACAAGCACCATAACAATTCGAACACTTTGAACAAAAAATGATGTAAATAAAATAAGTGAAAATGAAAAAATTGAATTTATCTAGAAAAGTAATTAGAAATAATAATTCAGAAGAATATAGGAAGCAAAAAATAACATGGCATACGAAAATTATGGCTGACCAATTTGTAAATAGAATAAATAGAAGTAAAAATATAATAAAAGCAGTCGAAGTGTGAATATTCAAATACCAGCTTCTAATCTAAGAATTGAAGCAATTCAACAGAGGATAGTATACCGAAATTAAAAAAGATGGATAATTTACTATTTACTATAACCATTTGCATAATTAGTTTGTAATTAAGTTTTTAGTTTATTTAACAACCGTAAGCTTTTAAGTTCCTTTAAAACTTAAGTGAAACACTCAAACAAAAGCAAAAAAAAGTATCAGCAAGCTCTTTAAACGTCTCTCAACTACTCCAGCACCTTCGCTCTTAAAAAAAAAACATTTAAGTTCCTGTGTTACACTTTAGCATAGACAAGAACCATCTAAAGGCTTACTTACCCTAAGCACAGTGAGAAAAATGACTATAGACTAAATTTATTTTTAATATTTACTACAACGTAATATCATTTGTCAAATAGATTTTATAGGTTTATTATTATTTACTTGCTTTTAATATAAAATTACTGTAGAACCACCAAAAAGTGCGTCAAATGTTATGAAAGTTACAAATAAAAACATACAAAAATATACTTATTTAAACAATTAAAATGATGTAAAAATAGTAAAACAAAATAAATAAATTACAGCGAAAAAATATAAAAACCTGAAGAACACAAAAATTAATTTAATAAAGAACAAAATAGCTAGCAAAATTTTAACACAACAATTTTATTAGTAAAAAGTTAAAAATGAATTAGTTATAAATCAAATTTAAGTATATAGTATGTATGTATGTAGATATATATAAGTAAAGTTAAGTTAAGACCGCGTTATGCATGAAAAAGGTTAAGAAAGCTCGGTTATAAGTTTACTTGTAGATGTAAGTTAAAAAAAAAACGAATTGGTGCTTTGAATATAGAGAAAAAAATAAAATAGGTATCAATCATAACATAAAAATTTCAAGCGCTAAGCATAGGCCTGAAATAAATACACAGATTTTTGTATAAAAACCAACACAGTTAAACGACGAACCAGTTTCAAGACCGCAGAACCATACCAAAAAGTCATATGAGTAAACAGTTTAGTAATTTTAAAATAATTCACTCAATTATAAGTACTCAGTTAAGTTGCTTGTAAACTTTTTGCTCTCTTCACTTGTGAACTTTAACATTTCACGGTCTGTTTTGGTTCGCACTCATTAGCTTATTCGCGAGCCACAACAACACTTATGGTAGCTCAACCAGCTACAGACCAAGCGGCGTTCCGTACCTGCCGTCCGTATCAACATATGAAATTCCTGTTGATAGAGAGAGAGTAGTAACGGCAACGTACCCGTCAAGCGGTGGTGAGTTTTCGTTAACACGAGAATCCCATAAGAATTAGCGGTTTCGTTAACCAACACAGATTGGGAACAGTGGCGCGATAGCTTCATGACAGAGGCAATATATGAACACATTTTAGCTGAAGGAGTTCTAAAGCGGTCATATAGACATTATCGTTAAAAACGCGATCTACCTCTGTTCTGCCTTCTCGGCATTAGATAGAGAAGCAAAGCGAATGGGTCTGGTGGTGAACGAGGACAAAACGAAGTATCTTCTCTCATCGCACAAATAGTCAGAGCATAGGCGTGTCGGCACTCTCTCGTCATACAAAAATCACACTCTATAAGTCGCTCAGCATGCATGTGCCGGTATATAGCATTTTCGAGAGAAAGACTCTGCGAAAGATTTACGGGCCTGTGCGCTTTGGCTAAGGCGAATACCACAGACGATTTAACAATGAGCTGTATGAGCTTTACAACGATATTGGCATAGTGCTGCGAATTAAAATTCAGCGGCTTCGCTGGCTAGGTCATATCCTTCGAATGAACAGAACAGAACAGAAAATCTCCAGCTCTGAAAGTATTCAACGCAGGTCGTGATGCCGGTAACAGAGGAAGAGGAAGGCGTCCTCTGCGTTGGAAATACCAGGTGGGGAACGACTTGGCTTCAGTTGGCATTGGCGTCAGTTGGCACGGGGAGGAAGCGAATGACGTGCTGTTTTGGAAAAAGTTCTAAAGTGCTCATAGAGTCTACTATTTCGCGTTGAAATGTAATTGTCGAATGGCAATAGTCAGCCTTCTTTAAGGACCCTAACAGTAATGACCTCTTGTGATTGAGTAGAGTTGTCCGCTTCGTTTATTGACAGCACAGTGCCATACCTGGGCAGCTTATCGGCTACCTCTTTAAGTTCTATGTACATGTGCATACTGCTTTTTTCGAAACTCAGTAAAATCGGGCACGCTGCGTTTACCCAGTGATGCCAATACGGCACGACATTTCCGTAAAATCCCCGCATTCACCCTTATGGATTCTTTTGCGCTCAAAGCCGCTTGGCTATGTACGAAGACAGTGACTTTCTATTTAGTATAAGACTAGCTGCCATCGCAATAGCATAAGTCTCAACTTTGAAGAAGCTGATCGTTTGGCAGACGGAAAGACTGACTGGTCTGCAGGTCTTTGTAATAGATACCAGCCTTGCTTCTTCTTTAAGGACCAAATCTGCAACTCATATCCTTTTGTTCTGTTCTCTTCTGGTCAAAAGACGTATCTTTGCATTGGAATCCCACACTGACGTAGTGTTGGCAATGTACTATTGAAAGTTCGATCTTCCAAGATTATGTTTCTCTATCATCATATTTCCAGGCAACTAGAACTAGGGTTGCTTTAGTTTGGTTGGTAGTTGAATCGCCTTAGTGTGACTCAGTACCTCGTTTTGTTGTTATCCCCGAGATTGCAGCTGCGTGCCCGAATTTGTAGTGGAGATCTAGTTTAGGCGCATGGCCAGTCATGCATAAATCTGGCTATTAATTTGAATGTGTCTCTTCATGATCAACTTGGGAGGTCTTCCGATGTTGATTTGTCACTAGGTGGCTCGATTTGATTTGCTATGTTTCAGATCCGAGTACTGATCCGTCTCTGATTTTTAGGTGTACTTGTCTTTTATCTATTTCTCTTAATCCGAGGGCACCACGTAGTGCCTCCCTTCAGATTCGCGAATTGAGATTTCAGCTCGCAACCATAAATGTCTCTTTATCCAAGCCCACAAAAGAGCAAACGATATGCTGAGGCCGCGCAGTGAAATTTGTCAAAAACTCCTGGTATCTGTTTGATCAAAGACAGAGCTGTTTATATACAATGTGGATGGAGAACTAGACTTCCAGGAAAATAAAAGTAAGAGTATTTCTTGCATGGTTAAAAGCAATCACCAACATGGAACTTTAAGAACTCAATGAAAAAGAGTCCATTTCTATCAGCGACAAGGAAATGGTGATAGATAGGACACATCCAGAAGCACTACGAAATGGACTCCAAAATGTCATCAAAGTCGAAAATGTCGCAGAACTTCTGAATGATATTCATTCTTCTCGAACTCTAAGCCGCCAGTCACACTCCTTTACAGAACAATATTTGCTCCTAGTCTCTAGCTCCCACTGAACGAAGAGTTCGATGACAATAAGAAGCCCGATAATTTCACAAAACTTTAGTTCGAACGATGTCTGCATGCCCCAGCCAAAGCGGGTGTAGGTAAAAAACCTGATGTAAGCAGGCCTTCCCAACTCCCTCTGTCGGTCTCGCAAAGCAGCTGCCGTTCTCAAACATGTTCGCTCCCTCTCTCCATCCCTTTCTCCTTGTTTAACCGCGTGAAACTGCATGCTTTCAGTGAGTGTAAGAGCGCGTTTTTACTTAGTAAAGATGTGAACCTACATATATATACCCAGGCTGGGATAATGGAGTTCAAAAGAGGGATTTAACTTTTTAAAGCATTTTCTCTTTCAAAAATGTATGTATGTATTAAATTCTAATTAATTACCATTTTGTATATATGCATATAATCAGTTAACAGTACACAAAATCAATAGCTAACATACATATTACTATTCAGTCGGATTAAAAGATTAACTTTTACATAAAATAAAACAAGAATGCATCGTAGAGTTTATCATATAATTTAAAGATTAAATATCATGCAATTAAGGCATTTTATTGTAGCTACTCAAAGTACATGGAAATATAAAGGAAATCATCACTCATATGGCTGATATTTGCGATATGGACGCTATATATAAATAGCTTATAAAAAATTTAATAAATATTCTACATAAATATGTATATAAACATTCACATAAAGGCAAGAGAGACCAGAGTTGATATGTAGGTAAACGCACTACACTGAGAAAATCACACAGACTTCAAACTGTTCAGCATTACCAAACACTACCATGCAGCATTTACACAAAGTAGAGTATGATCAGAAATGAGCAACAAAATAAAATAGGAAATATTTATAAAAAAAATTAACTTAAAAAAAATATGTAAATATATAAATGGGAAAAGCTGAATTTTGGCATGCAATCGTATGGAAGCTTCTGCTTCAAAATCATGGCAAGTAAAATCCAAACGAGAACTAGAAATAATAAGAAATTATAGTTAAAACATTAAAAAAAAATATTTAAATTTTGGTGTTTGTTTTAAAGCGACTTAACCAGAAAAACGAATAAAAACTTACAATTACAATTAATTATTTACAAATAATTATTTAAGTTTAAAGTTATATGCATTTAGGTATTTTTAAAATCATTTTAGTGACAGCGAATAAACTGAAAAATTGGATATGGAATGCAAAACCTTTAAGTGCAAATAATAATTGAAAATTATACAAAATCTACTTTATATGTGCGTGCAATTTTTTTATTGAAAATTGTAGTAGCTGTGGTGTTAAAAACTTGTGTTGTTTTAAAGAATTTTCGTGAAATTCCTGTACCATGGCATAACACAACATAACATAATATAACATAACAAAAAAGAACATAATATCAAATTTAGTAAATTTTCGTGAAATTCTGTTAACACAAATTAACATAGCATAATCTAACATAACATAGCATAAAATAACATAACAGTAAAAATTATTAAAAAAGTAAATAACTAATGGCATTGAATTGTTAAAAATTTAAATCTGTATTTTTTTTAACTTTTTAGCTAAAATTAAGTATTTAAGCATATGTATGTCTTTTTATAAATTATGCTCGTTTAAAAATTTTAATTTCGCAGCATAAAAATATACGATTTTAATTAAAGAAATTTCAAAAACATTTGCTTACATGTTTACATACATTTGTATATGTAGTTAAGTGTAGGTATGTAAGCGTTGATTTCGTTGAGTACGAATATGAAAATTTACGCTGGGGCAATTAAAAAAATCTTAAATAAATAAGTAAATATGCATTACTAAATGTTGTTTAAGTAAAAAAATGCAAAACCACAAAATCCCAAAAATGTATAAGAAAATTTAAATTTTGTATAGAAACGGAAAATTTTTAATGAAAAATGTTTAAATAACGGCATGTATAAAACGCCAGCAAAGGTTTACACACACATGAAAAAAAAAACATATTAAAAAAGTAGTAGCAACAAAAAAACAATTATAATGCAACCCTGACACATTACCAAATGTAAGTTATAAGCAAATAAAAAAAATATTACACAAAAAAATTAAATATAAAAATTAAAAATTATAGATACTAGAATTTGAGAAAAATTAATTAAGACGAAAATTGTATTTACGCAAGAGAATGGTATAATTATAATGATATTAAATTGTATTAATATAAATATTATGATGACATTTATTATTATTATTATTGCAGTGAGAAAAAATGATGGAATAAATAAAGATTTAATAAAAAAGAGATTTAGGCAAATTTTTTACTGAAGTGAAGTGACGGAAATGTAAATTGAGGCTATAAAACTCGAGATCAGATTTACATGCAAAAAAACAAACTATTTAAAATTTTTTTTTGTTTTTGTCATATGTTTATTGTAATACATAAATCAATTTTATTTAAAGTTTACTAATTTGTGGGGGAATACTCTGTAAAGGAACGAAAATATTTATTTGTTAAATTTTTACGCTGTATTATTTTTTTTTTATATTTTAAAAATAATTTTTAAGCTGACATTTGTTAAATTATTGTTTTCGCGTATTAATTTTTCCGGCACACATTGCTTGTAATCAAAAAATAATTCCATAATTCATTATCTACGTTCCCTTCCTCGCAACCTTATTCTGCTCACTCTTACACGCCACTACTTCCGGTATTCGATACTTACATTAAACAGCCAACACAAGCGCTTTGCAGTAATTAGGCAATTCCAAAATTGTCATTTCCACAGCCAACGCCAAAAAAATTTGTCATCTAATCAGAAGTAGCAGCAATTTTTCTTCTTTTTTTTGGTAAAAAAATCAAAATCCGCAAAAAATCCCAAAATTAGCCATTTAACTCTTGCATCACAACCATTGCACCGTTTCCGGCGCTCAGCATTTATTTTGCCCGCCACTCGCCGCTACCCCCAATTTTGCCCACATTTGCTTTTGGCCGCCCAGCAACTGTCAACGACACTGAAGTGTGTCATTTCAGCTGAGGCGAGCAAAAATGCGCTCATGTACTGTCTTCGCTAATAACAATAACAAAAAAAAACTAGTTTTGCGCTGTAAAACAATAACAATTTTGTAATGATAATTAATTAATCAGTGCAGCTTATTCCGGTATTCCGGTAATTTATGCCTACTCGTTTATTCTGAGGAATTCCGCTGCCATCGTTATGGTGTGAAAATGACTAATGCACACGAGTTTTCAAAAAAAAAAAAAAACACAAAATATAAAATATAAATCGTAAGTCAATAACTTTTTAATCAGAACAGTATAACATTTCGCATGGGCATAAATTTGAATAAATTTGTTTGCTTTTCAAACCTAAAACAACCGACGCAGTGCAATCACCCTTAACCTTATATGTATATATTTTTTTGTTGCTTTGTTTTTTCTTTTTCTTTTTGAACTTTCTATTTCGTCAAATGCCGAATATGTGTTCCTCACAAAAAACAAGCAATATGTGAAAGGTTAACAAAGTTCATGAAAGTTTAAAGAAGCTTTCAAACTCTTTATTGGGTAATAGGTTAGGTCATGAAGCTAAAGAGATCAAAGCACTAGAATCAGCTGTTGTTGTTATTGTTGTTGTAGCAGCAGTGCTCAAGCCCACAGGTTCTGTCATGAGTCATCTTGTTCATCCTCTGACTCTGAATCAGGCGACGTCGGTAGGCGCAGTCCAGAGCGCTTCTGGTGTCAGGGTCGTAGAGTTTAAGGTACATGTGATTAGATGTTAGGTGTAGTGATGACCTTTCCCTCACTTCTGTGTCCAGCCGAGATAGGTAGGTGTTAAGTCGGTGGCCCGACCCAGAACGGAATCGTGCTAGGGTGCATCTGGTCTCTCTGGGCAGTTCCGCTTCCTCTATATTTATGGGCAGCGGTCAACCGCCTAGGACAATATTGGCCTTACGCGTTCTGAGGCTCGTTCTGAACGCAACGCTGTGTAGGCTGTTGAGCGCCGCTCTGTATCTTGGTGTGTCGAGCGGATGGTCTACGAACGGCTCGCACTAGAATCAGTCATGCTCTTTGGTTGAATATATCCTTTAGAATGTGTTTATACTGTGGCCAGGGAAACACCAAAAAAGCGATTTTAATCACAAAAAAATTTTTTTCTCATTATCATCTCTTGTTTTGTAAATCATTTAGGAATACTAATTTGGACAATCTTTTTCCTTACAATCTGTTTGAGATTGATTAATTATTGGATTTCTCCTTCTTCTTATTTGGTCGAGTTCGTTGTCCATTCGAACGACATGGCCAAGCTAGTGGAGCCACTGTATTTTAATTCGCTGCATTATTTCCATGTCGTTGTGTCGCCCTCAGCAATGCGTAAATACCGGTAAATCTTCCGTAAGATCTTTCTCTCGAATACTCCAAGAGCCGCCTCATCGGATGTTGCCATTGTCCTCACCTCCGCGCCTTATACCGGCATAGGCATGATGAGTGACTTATAGACGTGATTTTTGTACGACGAGAGAGGACTTTACTCCTGAATTGCCTATCCAGACCAAAGTACCACTTGTGGGCAAGAGTGATTCTCCGTTGGATTTCGATGCTGACAGTATTATCGGTGTTAATGCTGGTTCCCAAGAAAACGGGATTCTTCACTTTCTCGAAATTATAACTGTCAACAGTGACGTGGGTGCCAAGGCGCGAATGCGCTGCCTGTTTGTTTGCATGTGAAGATGCTGAGAAAAGAACACGAAAACTTAACAGCCCTGGCGCAGGGCAGAATAAAGGCAACTATATTTCGAGAAAAGAAAACGCTATAAGTTAGAAACGAATACGCTCCTTTATAGGGCAGGGGACATTTTATAGTGCCTAGCTTCTAAGGAGGTTGCAAATATTTTTTGTTGTTCTGATTACTGCCTTTATTCTCAGCGTAGTCATAGGAAACAGTGCTCTGTAGATTTAAAAGAGTATCGAATATTAGATTTCATCCTTACATAGTCCGATTAAGTCTACCAGTAATGGTTCACTTTCTAAGTATAGTTGTGAGCAGACCAAACCCATGGTGCTCAAAAGCTCATACAGTGAAGCGAATGCTCTAGATGGGTGCTGAATGCATCATTTTGGTACAGTTATGAAGTGTAGAATCCTTCCTTTTTCCTTGCCGATGCTAATACTGTTTAACACTGAGCTGGAACAAAGCCTAACTTAGCCACACTTGTATCTTAAAGCATCATCATCTCAACTTTTTTACAAAAATCGTTCCGCACAAACTGGTGTGTAACGAAATTGTAAACTTTATAGTATAAGAGCTGTGGGACAACAAACTTACGGCAACGATCAATAAGCAGTGGAAAGCTAAAATTAGCGGCAATCCCTACAAATGGTTTTTCCGAGTTATACAACAGAACAGGTCTCTCTTTGAGCTCCCTGATGAAATAAAAAAATTGGAACTTAGACGGCATTAAGAAAGACGTAACACCTTGCTGGAGCTCTTGAAAAGTGAAACGAAAAAAGCTTTAGTTTCAAGCGCTAAATTGGTTTATCTCGTGGTATCCGTATTCCATAGATTCTCACCCCTATTTCGAGTGCCGATTATTAGTAGATAAACGACTGTTAGCCTATTATCGATTATCTGTGGTATTTTCAAAGTCGTTTTCTTGTTCAATAAGTTAGTGTGAATATTTTATAGTCGCTTATTGAACGAGAAATCGACATTCACAATACCATGGAAAATCAAGAATCGACTAATAGCCGTTTATCTACTATTAGTCGACACTCGCAATAGGGGTGTCTGCTTCGTACTAGTTCGTATTACTTTTTTGCTCGTCTCAAACCCGATTAATACATTTTTTTCGGACAGTGGTTGAAAGAGACTAATTGGCCGATTGAAGAGAAATCAAATGGAGTTTATAGAGCCCGGTGGGATTTTCATAAAATTTTTTCACCCATCTCATTTAAGTGCTTCTTATGTAAGTATACGATATAAATGTATGCAAGTCGGTTATGTATTCGAATTCTAAAAACTCGAAGGCATCATTATTGCAATCCGCGAAAATACACTTACTTCAACTGAGTATCGCCCTAAGGCTCTGTTGATTGTCTATGAGCCTTTAATATTCATTTGCTCAGTAGTGGGAAGACGCTAATTGGCAATATTAATACGTTTACTCCCATGTCGAATAATTTATTTTGTTTCATCCAAGTGTTCATGTATTGCAAAAAGTACGCAGATAAGCTAAACGAGGCTATGAAAAACCTATTGGCATATTTTTTCTTTCGAATTTAGCTGACCTTCAAGTTCACATAATTAACAAATGGCAAATCTGGGGCATAGATTAAAAATAAAAAAGCTTGCGATAAGCTAGATTTCACCAAAAAATCATTTGCAAGAACATTTGCTTTATCCGCCTCATTCTCCCTGTCCCACCAAGCCACAAACGAAAGTGAATTCATTGTCAATGACCGATTGCCGGCAAAAACAATCAAAGAAAAGTCAACAGCATCCAAAGCGTCGTCAATCGTTTGATCGTAAATATTCAAAATACCGTAAAAAAAGAAAGCAGAGAGTAAATTAAATGCGCGCATCGAAGCTTACAGCCGAATAACATCGAAGATGATTAACTCGACAGCGTAAAATTCAATCAGTAAAGATTGAGACTAAGCAAATTTACTAGCTCGACAGTGTAGCGGGGGTGGAGTATGGAGGGTTGGGAAGATTGCTGGAAGAATCAGAACAGCAACAACAACAAGAATGAAGTTTAAGAACAACCGGATGATTACCGGCGCTTCCGATGTGTACTGTGGCTTTGTATAAAAAGTGCTGAACGCAGCTGGATTCAGCATCAGTCGAACACTTCTCGTTGTGCGCTCGCAGTCGCTTTGAAAGCTAAACAATTAAATAAGAATTTTAAACTTTTCTAAGTTCGTTAAAAACAAAAGTAACCGAAAATGAAGTTCTACGTGTGCGTTGTTGCTGTTTTCGCTATTGTTTTCGCCAGTATGTGCTTTGTGAGTGAAGCGGCGGTGGCACGCGCCCAATACAAAAACTCAGGTGAGTGAAGTGAAGTGGGCAGAAGGGATTTAATAAAAAGGTATATACATATGTATGTACGTACATATGTAGATACAGACATATATCTATTAGATAATATAAATTATTGTTTTTGTTTAATTTATGGTTTTCGCTTATAACTAAGTCTATAAACAATTTTATTTAAAAAAATATTTCGAAATTTTTAATTTGATTTTTAAATCATTATAACCATACTTTAATAAAAACGTGATTGCGATTTAATTACAAAATTTTTAGAACCGATTTTTGTTTGGAAAAAATATTTGAAAATTTGGAATTAATTTTGATTTTCCAAATATTTAAAAATATGAAATGAGTATTTTTTTGTTTAGTTATAATGATTTTTTTGCGACGAAACTTTCGTATGTGAAATCTGCCAAATTCAAATTTTTTAATTAAAACTTTTTTGTGTAAAAAAAAATATTATTAAATTATTAAGCCCTTTTTTGAGTTTGCAACTCTCGATTTTTTGATATTTTCTTAAGCCAAGTTTTGATATAAAAAACTGTTCGTTCTGAAAACACCCATAATTTTATAAAAATGTGGCAATGAATTTTATATTCTCCTTTATTTCGCCTTTCCAGCTTACCCTGGCAAATGCTATATCAGTGAGGACTTGATTTTGTCTTCTGGCCAAACCGCTAAGGCACCCACTAATCCCTGTGCCAGCATCAAGTGTCTGGGCGATGGAAATGTTGAGTTCACAACGTGAGTATCATTTTATGGAAGAGCAATAAATATATTCTACTTAAGTCAAAATACCATCATTAAATTCCGAAAATATTCCATTTCATGCCAACAGTTGTCCTGCTGTGGCGCCACCTAAAGGCTGCAAGCAACGCGACTTCGTCAACGCTAAGCGCGCCTATCCCGACTGCTGTGAGCGTGCCTACGACTGTACGCGTAGCTTTTAAGTGAAGTGAATACAAGAGAAGCGGAAGATAGAAAGGGAAAAGCAGGAGAGAAATCACTTAACAGAAATACCCAATGGAAACCACAAGCAGCTTCACTACGAACATCAACTAGCATTAAATCCATTATAGCCAATAAAAAATCACTATCATTCGACAGCGAGACACCGTCATCACCATCGCCATCGCCACCATCATCAACACCATCTCAACAGCAATACATCGGCGTCATTTTAATCATCAGCAATCACCTAGTGCCATCTCGTAGTCATTTGCTTCCTCATTGCCGTTGCCGAGGTGTGTGAGTCAGGTCACAAACACGCCTTGCCTTATACGGCACCAACACGCACATACCATATCATTGCGCATGCGCACGCACGCCCATACTCGCATACTCGCAAACCAATATTTAAACCATTTAAGCCCATTAAGCTCATCTTAAAGTACAATGTTTTTGGCCGGCTGCTAGCTGTAACTGAGATGTCTAGCTTGGCGCAGCCGGATAGCAAACCAGCATATCCCTGCCATTATTCGCTGGGAACTTCCGCGACGGCATTTAACAGCGTCACCGTCACCGGCAATCATTTTAGTAACATAAGTTGGTTTTGGTTTTTCGTTTTTTTTTTTATTTTTAACCATCTGCACTATTTATTACTTTAGCACTCATATTTAACTTTTTGTTTGTTTTTGTTTTTTTTTACTTATTATTTATTATGTCGTTCATTTAATACTTTTGTTCATAATTTATTAGTTTATATTTTATGCATTTTTAAATTGTTGAAATTTTATTTTCTTTCACTTCATTCACTTATGGAATTTTTGTCATTACACATTCTCCGCACCAATAAGGATTATAAAATAAAGTTAAGCTTTAAATATAAAAAACAAAGAATTTTTAATGGGGTGTGGTCGATGGCTTAATGTTCCAGACGGGCAAGTCAAGAAGCTGAAATATAATTGGTGGCAATTTATGTACGTCTGTAGTTATATACATATACATACACACATATCAACGTGCTAAAATACCCTATTTGTAAATTTTTTTTTCTAATTGATACTCGTACTTTGCTACATTGAATTTTACTCAGCATGTAAAGGCGCGCCACTTATTCTTTCATTCACTCGCAATTGGACGCTGACTAGTAACAACAAGTGCGAATGGCGTGCAGGAAAGAATGTGGGGTCTTAAGTGGCCCTTGTAAGTTCCTCCTTTCCAATTACGACCCTAACACCCTAAGCCTGAAAGCAACTGACAGGACGGCTATTTACACCACAGCCAGTCCTAGGCATCGGAATGACTCGGGTGTTGCCGACCAAGGACTTTTGTTTCGGCAATCTAACGCTGTTCTCGATTCCAATCTCAGAGAAAAAAACCTACATAATTTTGCTGTGGCCTAAGCTTACGAAATATTTGTCATCTCATGTTGCCACGATAAACGACAATCACAGCATTCGTGCGGACTCGCAATCTGCGCAATAAGCCTATGCCTTCCAGCACCCACAGCTTTTCAGAGAGCTCACCTGAGCTAAAGCTTTAGTGGCCGAATGGCTACCATCATCTGCAGTTGTCAACCACGACACCGTCAACCACCCCAAGCACGCAAAAACATCAAACGCGGCAAGCACAACAAGCATCCGGTAGGCAGCAACAAGGAACTGATCGAGGAAATAACCGTCTCAATGGGTCGGCATGCCTGCGATCCAGGAAACTACACAGTTAATAGTGGTAGCTCATCGTTCCATCATTCCTCGTACCGTGCAGTATCCTGTCATCGAAGCCAACGTCAACCGCAGGTACACCAGCCTAGAATGTCAGAGTATTGCTTTCCAGTCAGGCGATGTTAGCTCGAAATGCTTTTCTTCCGCGGAACACCGCACCTACATCCACTTCAACACACAGCTGATTGGGACGACTTCGTGTAAATTACCAAGAGCACCTTCGCGGCTCTTCCCGCACCAAGACAACTGAATTAGCTCCTCGCTTCATCCCTGCTCGACAGTAAGCAGAAACCCGGCGTAATTTCCCAGCGAACGAGCGTAACCACCTTCGCCAGATCGACTGCGGAGATCCCCGTATCAGGGATTTTATGATTAGATTCTACAACTGGCTAACCAGCATAAGTGGAAAAAGTGAACTTCAGACGGAATATGCCAATGCTGAAAAAATGGGTCCGGGAGAGTAGACTCCCTCACCAAAGTTCTTAAACGGTCGATGACCCGACTTGTGGAAATTGGAGAACACTATGTAGTTCCACTACTGAAGTCGGTAAACCTGCCAACACAGGGCTATAACCCGATAACACATCTTTCCCGGGTAGAGCAGACAATTGAAGCCATGCTACTCCTGTACTTCACGTGCACTGAACGCCATAAACATCCAGATAATTTGTGGCCTAAATCGTTACCGCCCCTATGAGAGAACAGTCCTAGTAACGTTGAATCTGTCTAAGGCTTTCTACACAGTCTGTCATTCCACGCAATCAAATGGTATAAACGTCTCCCCTCTTCCACAGGGTATCAACCGGAAGTCAGCGATAACGTCAGATATAAAACATCAAAGTGAAGGAAAATTAAACAGGGACTACCACAGGCTGGTACTGTCTTCCCGCTTCTGCTCAATTTCTACATTTCGAAACTTCCTCAAAAATCAGAGGGAGTCGCCATCTTCTCGTATGCTGACGATCGACCTATATTGGCGTCCGAGAATGGAATTGATAACCTGTGTAACTGCTTCTCTGAAAGGATCCTAACCCTCATCATTTCATCACCTGGACTAAAGAGGTTAGGTTACGCCTGAGTAAACGGAATTTTCGGAGCTTCCCGGATTGGTGAACTATGCCCTTCCGAGCCCTGCTCCCACTACAGCGTTTATGATCAAGGTAGTTTTCGAATATATAATTTGATCTTTGCGCGCGACTTTGCAAATATATGTAATTTTTGATTTTCTTAATTTTTTTGATTTTCAGCTTCTTTTTACATAATTTAGCGAAAAGAATTTTTCAAACAATGAAAAAATCCCACCAGATATTGGGAAAAAGCGAGTATTGACACCTAAGTCATTTTATTGTATAACCTTTGTTTTCTGAGAGTGGAAAGCAGGAAACCAAAACTACCCAAAATTCCATCATATTTAATGACTGGGCCCACATTTTTTGTGAGTTTTGAACGTTATAGTAATCCAATCTTCCCCATATTTTATATTTAGGTTTTTCTAATAGAATAAAGACTACAAACTAAATTTCATTGAAATCGGATGAGATTTAATGTTTTCGCCCACAAGAGTAGAGGGCGTGGCAATTATTCCATCTTTACAAAATTTCATAATTCTCTATTTCTAAGTAAAACTAGAGCACATGTCAAGTTTCAGTGAAATCGGTGCAGGTCAAGAATGATAGAATACAAGATTGCGCGAACAGACAGGATTTTTGAGAATAACTTTTATGTGACGTCACACTGGTGCAATTTCGAGAGAGAAATGCCAAAACGTGAGCAAGAATGGAAGAAGAAGAAAAAATGTTGCAAGGAAAACGTAAACAAGTTGCACAAGTGTGACGTCATGCAAACAACGATTTTGTCAAATTCGTTAAGAGAGGATTAGCGGTCCGAGATCGGTGCAACCTTTGTATTCTCTCAATCGTGGGTGCAGGTGTACTATTATTTCCATCTGCCTCCATATAGTCGAAACACTGTGCGTCGGCGGCATACCAATTCTAACTGTGAATAACCCAAAAGGCCCCGGGGTAACCATCGACAGCCTACTCTCTTTACCGGCGTACACAACCGCAATTGCGTATAAACTGCAGAGCCGCAACAAAGTCCTCAAATCGCTCGCCGCGCATTGGTCGGAGAAACCACGTTTTATGCGAAAATTCAAAAGGACTTTTGCGATTTTAATAAAAGTTTAGGATCTTAGTTCCACAGTTGGCAGCTGTCAAATCAATTTTCAAATTTCTTTAAAAAAGTAAAATACTTTTGAAAATTCCACTGATTAGGCTTTTGGGCGCGCTAGTCACGAATTGTATGTCAAATTAAAATTTTGACATTGACAGCAGCCAAACGAACTGTACATTTTTTTAAAAATTAAAAAATCTTTTTCAAATGCCACTGATCAAGGCACATTAAACAGGTAGTATCAGTAGAGCAAAAACAACATTTGCGTGTATTTTGTTGTTGCTTCTGGTATCGAAAGTGTCAAAAACTGTTCTGAATTTTTTCTTCTAAATCAAAGCGTGCCATGTGAAATACAAAAAATTATAAAAAATAAAAAATTGAAATTGGAAAAAATAAAAATTGATGCAACTTTCTTTCCTAGTAAATTTGTTTGCTTCTCGAAGCATTGATCCATCCTTTGCAAGGCCCAGTAATCAGCGGTCGTGCTGCCGAGTTGGGCGAACGTTCCAAAAGCTGCTATTCAATCGCTTGTTTTGTATGGAAAAAGGTTTCACATGCAAATGGATTTTAACAATTCAGAATTTTTGTGAGAAAAAATTAAAAATATTTGACATTTTCGAGACCAAATAATTTGAAAATAAATCAAATCAGCTGCTGTACTGATACTACCTGTTCAATGTACCTTGCCACTGATTATTGTTTAAGACACGCTAGCCACAAATTTTATGCCGAATTAAAAGTTTGACAGGTGACAGTTGTCAATTGGACTGTCAGTTTATCTTAAAGTTTAAGAAAGCCTTTTTAAAATGTCACTTCTTAAGCTTTGCCATGCTAACCACGGATATAATTTTAAACTCAAATTTTGACAGCTTCCAATTTCTCTACTACATTTTTCCAAAAATGAAACCTTCGAGGCTTTAAGATTCACTGGTCTTTATGGTAATATATAAGTCCAGATCCTTTTCAAGCTTTTTTAGTTGATAATTGTCATTTTCTTTAAAAGTAAAAAAAATCCTAAATATTGCCCTTTTTAGTTGCTTTCTTGCAGTTGGGTGACACGATTTTTTTGCTTATCAAATTAAATGATTAATTTCAACGACGGGAACATATTTAAAAATAATTTAGTATATATAATTATACAGGGTGGTTCACAGGCGTTTGAACATACAGTCAGTCAATAAAGTTTAGGTACAGCGAATTTTTTACAATACGGGCATCTATTTTTTAAATATTTTATTTTTCGCAATTTTTTTTTTTTAAATATGGTTAATTCTACAACGAAAACCCCAAAAAGCAAAGTTCCAAACCTTGTGCAAAATTAAAGAAAATTCTGCAAAATTTCATTCAAATATTGCACTTTTTATTTACGCTCTCTAGAAAAAATTGGAGTATGCGGTTTTTTAGCCCATTCAATTTTAGTATAATAAAGTGCAAGTATGAGGAAGCTAGGACTTACCATTCATTTTTGGGAAATTTTTTTGTTGAAGGTGTCGCACATTTTTTCCATATAAAAAAATTATCAAACATTATTTTATATGGAGAAAATGAGAGACACCTTCAATAAAAAAAAATCCTAAAAATCAATGGTAAGTCCTAGCCACCACAAACTTGCACTTTGCTATACTAAAATTGAATGGGCTAAAAAACTGCATACTCAACTTCTTTCTAAAGAGCGTAAATAAAAAGAACGTAGAACTGACCATATTTTTATAAAAAATTATCGAAAAATAAAATATTTAAAAAATAGTTGCCCGTATTGTAAAAAATTCGCTGTACCTAAACTTTATTGACTGACTGTACGTAAATGGGAAAAATTGTTGAAGCTGTCTGCTATAGCTCAACTGAAAAAAAATATTATATACAAATATACATACATACATATTAATTTTCTTTAATGTTATATGAAATTCGCTATTTCCATTGATCAAACCTCAATAACTTTATTTAAAAATGAGAAAACTGCCATAATGAGGACACAATGGATTTTCCATTTTGAATTTTCAAAACCTCGTTTAAAGTTTGTAATGAACGAACTTAAGAACCTCTAAATACCTGTCCAGACTCAACTCGAATATGTGAAGAGATGGTTGGCGTTGTGCGGGTAGCTCAATCCTACTCTACTTACACCCCTCTCCCATTGGTCCGCCCCCGAGCCTACCGTGAGTTGAGCTTGGCGACAACGATATAAGCAGGGCTTAGTAATGCCTCTACAACAAAACAATAAAAACAACCTCTAAATACCAAAATTAATGAAAATTTAGCAATTTGTTTTTGATTCTTGGACTCATATTGAATTCGCTGTTTCCAATTTTCGATATTTGACTTCAAATTTGTTTTGTTATAAATTATATCAATCTTTTAATGCAGTTTATTAGGAAATAATAAATTAGTGAAATAAAAATGGCTACCACTCTTTTTGGTGCCAGTATGGGCGCCGCTTTTTTTTAGTAGTACATTAAAGAACCCATTGTATTCCATTTCGGTAAAGGAGTGAAGGTTTTGCGCGGTCCTACTCATTAGTTCTAGCTTGTAAAAAAAAAAATATTGAAAATAAATAACCCCGTTATTAAGTTATAGAAAGTTTAACCACGAATTTTTATTACTTGCGTAATATTCCATACGAAAATATTTTCCATGTGTAAGAAGTAATACCAAACTGGCAACTACTGTTATAATTAAAAGTTTCCATACAAAATTTTTAAGAAACCTCTCGACACATAACGGTTAGAACATATAACATATAATCAGTCTTCAGTTGGACTTTTCTGAATATTTCGCCTAATTTATCACAATTTTCAAATAAACCTTTTTCCCGTAAAACATGGGCTCTCCGACCACTGTGTGCATGCAGCATTCTGGCAATATTCTTTAAAGTACTTTGTTTATCTGTTCTGCTATTAGGTATATATAAGTAAATCAAGTAGTAGTAGAAGTATGAGCTCCCTATCGAAATAACACTATTTTCCTATAAGATGATTTAAAATAAAAAATTTACCTTATTAACTCTTTTACACCATTGAGGTTTGCAAAACTATGCGGCTGCTTATTGAAAACTGCAACTGTTGAACTTTTTTCCGTAGATTTACACGATTATTTAGATTTAATGGAATTCTTGAAACATATTTGAAATCTCTATAAATGCAAATATTAATCAGTATCAAAAAAAGACAGTAGTTCGTTATGAATTATAATTTACGCTGACATATTTATAAACAGGCGTACATTTTTCATATCAGCAATACTCCCGCATTCATCTATAAAGCTTTGACCAGCGCATAAAATATGTTTCTGATATTTATGTAATACTCTTCAGTCTAATAGATGTTTTGTATTTATTTAAATAATTCTGTAGGAAATTGGGTCGGGAATTCCACTTTGAAGGTGCTACGTTGAGCTGCCTCTTCTTCAGCGGCAATCGCGGCGTTAATAAAATCTCTGTAGAGGTAAAAGTTGAAAATATATATGTTTTTAAATTAGTGTAAACCTAAAACTCACTCTTCTTCGGCTAGCGTAATATTAACACGCCCTGTGGAGATTTGTGTGGGACGTATGGAACCAAAGAAATCTGTTATCGGCACTTTATTTGGATCACGCCTATAGAGATCTTTACGTACACCAACGGTGGAAATGCAGACGCGTTTGGGACAAACTTGTAGCTAAATGGTAAAAGAAGTGTATTATAAAAATTATGTTTTTTCAAATTTTTATCACTTAAGGACTTACAAATTCGCCCATTGTCTTTTTGCTGTTAGGTTGAACTCTTTCTAAAAACTCTAGCGCATAGTAGGTATAACGATCAATCATATATACGCCAATCGACTGGTCAACATGGTGCTGGAAGGTAATGAGATATTGAAAACGCATTGCTTGCAGGAAAAATGTTGAAAAATAGAACATCTCTTTGCTAAATTGCAGTCGATATGGTGAAATTTTATTTTTTTGTGTTTCGCAACTCACCGACAACGAATCTTCGCCCACCAAACTGCTTGCCACTGCCAGCACATTAGGTGAGGTAAACTTTTCATACAAAGAAGCCGCCTGGCAGGTATCTACCATGAAAAATAGCTCATTGTAACTGAAATAAGGAAGAGCAGAAGTATTTATTAATGCGAAAAGATTGCGGCACTCTAAAATGACCATCTCTCTACCCACCGCTTCTTCTCCCACATCTGCTCGACAGCATCAGCCAACTCTTGACTTGTAATCTCTTCGGAATCTTGAAATTTAAGGAAACCATCGCCCCCATGACCAGTCAGATAAATGAGCACATTACTGCCAGCATCGGTTAGCAATTTTTTCGAACGAGCTGTACCATTTTGTGTGCGACCTGTCAGCAGCCGCACGAAATTTTCCACGGTCACTTCATAGCCGCGATAATCTACTTCCACATCATCACCATAAACATTAATATGCTGCTTGGCATTATTATAAACCTGTCCGGGGCGAGGATTTCGCGGATTACAAGCCATATCATCAGCCAGCATGAGTATAATCTGTGAATCAGGTATGCCTAGCCGCTTCACTGAACGATAGATGCTCAACACATTGGCCACATGGCGATAGTTGAACCAAAACCGCGAGGCATCCACAAGCACAGCCCAGTTGTTGGTGTGCGTTGAACGTTGCACAGATTCTACATACTTCTCGGGTAGCTGGTTGTTGGTCTGCCGGTCGTAGAACGTTCGCAGGTTTATTAGTATGGAATTGTGATGCAGTGCATCGCGTTATACACTTACCTCCTGGCTAGCGATTTGTGTTAATAAACAACAAATAGAGCAAGCAAGTAGAAGTGCCTGTTTCAATTTAATCATTTTAAACACAACTATGCTGAAGAAATAAACAAACTTTAATTTTTTTGACAGCACAACCACAGCTGATTTTCGAACAGCTGTTTGTTTTTCGCCCGTCAACCGCAAGCAAATTGGAACTGAAACAAAAGCAACCCTGCACATTAACACAGAGTGAGATCGAGCACTGAGTGCAGAAAACGCAGGGTGTACTGATGACTAGTTTTAGTGTCATTCCGTTATTTCGAAAAATTTTATGATGCATTTCCGAACGTTGTTTTTTGCAGTTTGCTTTTAATAAGGATTTAAATTTTTAATTTTTCAAATTATTTCGAATTTCGAGTACGCAGTTTTATTTAATTTAAATTTCAGTATCATATAACAAAGCATCTGATCAACTTTTATTACAGCACATCAGATCACATCGCATCTCATCAAATTGCATCATATCAGCGAATTTGTAAGAAAGTCCCAAGAATATATGAAAAAAAATTTGTTTGCAAATTGTGATATGCCTAAATAACATATATTTAAAGATTTATGGCCGTAGGCTAACGATAACCCGTGCTGACTTTTAGTTCAAATTTTAGTTAATAACTTCTATTAAGGCTACCAAATCGTCCATGAAAACTTTGGAAATGCGAAAAATTCGATACGGTTCCTATATTTGAACGCATTTCTAGTAAATCTGCATCTTTAAATTTTGAGTAGGACAGTAAGTAAAGTGAAGTGGTATTGTAAGGGTGCAAAACGATATACTTTTAGAATAATTTCTGTATGTCCTGAAAATTTGTAGAGCATTTTTTAATTGGTCTGACAAGGCGCATGATAAACATTAAATGATTAAACTCAACTTTTATAACAAATTCTTTTCCTTCTTTTAACAAAAAATTCCTTTCATAATATTAAATAAACAAACTTAAGTGTTTTAGTGTTTGACATGTCCTCTCGGGTTAATTAAGGAACAAATACGGTAGTATTAATATAAAAATTTTAAAAATGTCCTTTGAAAACTTTATCCTTTAATATCCTTATATATAGAATTTATAGGATTTAAATTAAACTGATATTCTTTAAAATGCATTCAAAATTAAAAATCTTGATTGATAATATATTTAAGATATTTTTGACATATTCCAAAAGGAATATTGAAAAAAAATTATAATTATTCTTGTTTCGAATTCTTTCAACTGATTCCCATATATCCATATTTCGTGTAAGCTTTTGGAAATACTATATTATAATTTACGGTCCTTTATAAAAAACAACCTGACTGCCTGGTAAAAAAAACCAAAAACACAAATTTACTAAATATTATGTCCTAATACTGTAGGGATTATAGTAACACCATCTTATAAAGAAGTAAAATTAGTAAATTTACAAAACACGCGTACTGCACAATCACTTATTCACTTTACCCTCATCACTCATAATCACATCGAAATAAATCGTGCTTGCTGAGAATTCTAAAATGTATGAACTCTCATCACATCACATCACAACACATCTTATGAAAACATCGCGTAGTCACAATCAAATCCTTCATGTCAAATCAAAGTTATACTGCTCATTTGCTACTAGACTGTCGTAATCCAAAAAAATTAGAATATCTATCGAGAAAAACGGCGTTAAAGTTTAAAGTGGTCTTATAAATCATACGTATTTCAATTTATAATATCAAATGACATGTACGGATATCGCATCACATCACATTACTTCAAAATTCAATCACATCATATCACAAAACATCACATCAACTCTTATTACAGCACATCAGATCACATTACACCTCATCAAAATGCATCATATCAGCGAATTTGTCAGAAAGTTCTTACATAAGTTTTCTGATCATATTATCAAAAGTAATAATTGATTATTTATGTCACACCAAAAACAATAGGTATATTTATCATAGGAGTGTTCGCTATGCAACTGCCAGTAAGAATTAGCCAGTAACAAAATTCAGAGAATAAGGCACCTTACTCTCCCAAAGAGAGAAACTTACTAAGTATTGCGCGAACAGGAATTAGCAAACATTTGCAAGCTTCATTGCCAGCTGGCTTCCACGGTTGCATTTCGAGCATAATAATTTTTTAAAATTATTTCAGCTAGAAACCAAAACAGGACCTATGTATACGTATATTTCTTCTTATTCTGACCTTTCTTCAACATACGCTTCAATTTCTTTGTGGAAGTCACTGTCGGATTTCCTATACCGACAGTGGTGTCGAGTGCTTTCCGATTACGAATACAGCTTTTTCAGCCGAGTACCTTCAATATGTTTGGAATTAATTAAATTAATTGATTAAACGAGTATTTACCTACTTCTTTTATTAGTAAATCGCAACAAGATTGTTCATTTTTAAATTTAACGAACATGTTGATTCAAATTAATGTTGATAAAAATGCAACCGTGGGCCACAATCCTGCTTGCAAATTCTTAGGTCGGTGTTATGCAGACAAACTTTTGTTTGCCAAATTAAATGGCGGCTGCTTAGTTTGCTGGGAGGTGGTTATGTCGAGTTTGGCACAGGGTTGCACGTTCATTATAGTTTTCATGGCTATTGCCAACACGAAATGAGAATTTCAGATGTACATAACGCGCACAATTTAAAAATTTTGTATATGACAACACCGAATTTGGTGCAGTTTGACCAAACAAAATTAGTTTGCTGTGAGAGTCGCCAAACTCGCTCTCTCCGAGTTTGCTACAACAACAATTGCACGCAGTTTGCCAAACAAGATTTCTGCATAACACCAACCTTACTGGCAAAGATTTTCCCAGCACGAATTTGCAACTTCCCCTCCAAATGAAATGTCAAAATTGTGTTCTCTCCTTGTAAGTTTTACTGGGTTTTTGGCTAAAAGAACACGATTTGGTAACAATTGGTACCAACTTGTACAAATTTTGTGCATAGCGAACACTCCTCATATCACACGTAGCGCATGATATTTAATGACCACATGAAATTCAATGATCTCATCACATGTGGCAAACATCACATAACTTCATTTTGTATCATATGAACTCAAATCACGTCATTTATAATCGCATATTTAGCATATCTTACAAATCATTTCTAACTCATTGCGAGACATCACATCTAAAGTAAAAATTGAAAGCATATCATATAAAACTGCACCTATTAATTACTCACCACAGTGCTTTTCGCGTTCGCTTGGTAGGTAAATAGGTAAATAAAAATAATAAACATGAGCAACTTTTTTAACACATACATTTGTACCTCAGATATATTTACTTAAACTTAAGTTATTATGTTAGTTTAGTCAGTTTTAGTTTTAAACATTCATAGAAGGAAAAAAAATTTAAATTGTTTCCACTTTACTGCTTTTCCGCTCCTGCTGCACCATGAGTTGCAGAATGCTTCAGATTAGGGGAAAACATTTCCCAAATGTGTTGCTGATACCTCTGCGTCTCATTATTCAAACCACCAACACAGTTCAAATAGCGCGCACAACATTCCGGAAAGGCTGCTTGCTCATCAACATAATCGCCCCATTCGCAGCCATCTGGAGCACCAGTAGAGCCACAACTAAAAGTCAATTTTTAAAGAGAGATTATTATCAGATTCTATATACATATGTAAATACAAAAATATTTCATCAAACAAAAAACTGCATTAGCATACACTTCTTTAAATATTTCACGCCCCCTAAAAAATCTCCTCAACACTCACCCAGTGATCGTTACATCGCCTGCTTCATTGTGGCAGTCTATTTCCGCACAGCTATCTGGTGACTTCACCTTCTCACCGGGCGCAATGATCAGCGTTTCGGTGATGGTACATTTACCTGGATTCGCTGTGCATCAACAAAATATTCAATTAAACGTTAATTATCAAAGAAAACAGCATCTACGCTCACCGTCATTGTGATAGTTGCCTACTGCCTGCCATGACGCCACCTGCCCAACGCCAAGGCAGAGTAACGTTGCCAACAGCGGCAACACTAGCAAGCGCCAACACATTTAGGTGTGTATAGTGCGCCTCCACTGAGGCACAGAAAGTGACTAAACTTGGCCAAAAAACGAGTATGCCTTAAAAAGCCAAAAGCGGTTGCTCTCAGACGAATTTATTGAATTGATTTGCGGCAATAAATGAGCGTTAGTGGTTTTGTAGAGTTGCCAAGGCAATGAAAATAAGACCTCGGAAATGCCTCTTTTATAAATATATTAAATGGTTTTTACAAATTGGATTATATAGTCTATATTATTTATTTACGTGAGAATAAAAGCTCGCTCAAATCGTCCCTGCACTGCATAAACACAATTAAGTTTGTGGGACAGATATTTAATAATACTAAATAATACTTCTTAAAAATGCGCCCAAACTACTTCATCGCAAAAAAAACATAATAGCCATCAACAATAAGCTTTAAGCCCAAGTCCACTCCCACATTTTTCACGAACCGCACAAAGGAAATAAGCTTCGACCTCAACGCGGATGTCGATTGAATCAAAATGGCGACTGGGATCCATCCAAAGATAGTGGCTGTCAAGTGCGATGGGATTCCTTGCTTATCCGCGTACACTCCAGCGGTATTCAAAGGATCGAAAAAGGTTCTCGAATCCCTCACCGCCACACCGCGTAAGAGGAAAGCTCAGTCACCCAGAAGAATAAATAGGTCCACACCTTTACGATCCGCTAAGTGACGAGACGGCACTGTGATACTGTCATCCTTGGCCGGCCGCGATCCATTAACATGACCTAGCTTTAACCTCCACGCGTGACAGATCCACCTTAGCAAAAGTTAGATCCAGCTGGTGCAGGCGATTCAATTCTTAAGGAGCCAGGCTAGACGCTGATATAGCCGACACTTGTTCAGCATACGAGAATCGTCCGCAGTGCTTTCTGAGCTTACGGTTGGAGGAGTCAAGTATGTAAATAAGACACTCAACTATTTCGGTAGAAAAATGCTATAACAACAACAAACGCTACAAAAATTCTCCTCCCGCTGGTAAGATCCATTACTCTGACAGAAGACTTGATTATAGATCTTGGGTAAAATAATAATAATAATAGATTGGCGTTAACACATAGGTTAATGTTTGGCCGAGCTCTCCTCTAATACAGTTTTACCCCGACTCCGAATGGCGATTGTATTTTTATGAGAAGCTACTTCTAATGGCAGAGATACATAGAGCATGCTGGCCAAAATCCCTCATGACTTTCAATGAATTAATTGTTCTGTACCTTTATGAGAGAAAAGGAGCTAATGATCAATGAGAACAGGTATATGAACCAAAGCGTTTGTTTTGTCAATGTTGTTTTGGCTCAAACCGTGCCAATTTATCCCTATTTTATTTCAAATGCCACTTAATTTTTCAATTCGGCACAGAGTGCCAAAATGGCATTTTTGAAAAATAAGAACTTTTTAAATAAATTTTTGGGGAAACCTTTTCGTGTACTTCTTTTTTCAACTCAAGTGTTCTAATTTCTAAAGGGTATTCAACTGGCTTATCTTTTTTTATCATTGCACTTTTATTTTGAACCAAATTTTGTTCCTATTTTATTCCTAAGTAGGAAGGATTAAAAAGAATTACACCTTTTCTGACACTTTTATTTTTCTATTTGGCACATTTTGGCACTTTTTTATCCTCAATATGGCACCTCATAGATAGGGATAGTTGGCAGCCCTGGTGGGGGGTTAGCATCACAGAAGGTACATGTACGCTAGGAATGTTAATCCCGGCATCCCGGGGTCTCGGCCTTTTTAGGTCCCAAAAATCCCGGGATTCTTGGCAAATAATCCCAGGATTCTCGGGATTTGTAATTTGCACTGATGGTAATAAATTTTCTTGACCAGCATTGGCTATATTTCTTTTTTATACCCGAGCACACTTGTGCACAAGGGTATTATAACTTTGTTCACATAACGGTTGTTTGTAACAGGCGAAACGAATCGAGATAGATATAGACAAATGTATACATAAATGATCAGAATGAAAAGAGAAATCGATTAAGCGGTGAATGTCTGTCCGTCTAAGATATCTTAACGAAACTTTGTACGTGCACTTCTTTCGGGCGTAGGACGGATGGTATTGAAAATGAGCAAAATTGGACAATAACCACGCCTACCTTCCATATAACGGTAATTCTCAGAAATACGAAAACTGCAATATTATAGTAACTAAATACTGAAGATTATTCACTCAAAATTGATATTTAAAATTATTTTTAGAAGAAAAATAAGAATATTATAAATTTTTGGAAAATGGGCGTAGCCACGCCCACTTATGGTTACATGTGTACATCTTGGTAACTGCTGCACCAATTTCTTCCAAACTTGGCACAGTTGTTGGCCTAGGTACAGCATACCAAATGGACAATAACCACGCCAAGAAATACGTTTATGATAATATTTTGGAAAATGGGCGTGGCACCGCCCACTTATCTCGGTAGCCCCNCAATTTCTTCCAAACTTGGCACAGTTGTTGGCCTAGGTACAGCATACCAAATGGACAATAACCACGCCAAGAAATACGTTTATGATAATATTTTGGAAAATGGGCGTGGCACCGCCCACTTATCTCGGTAGCCCCTCTACCAATTTGTACCATACTCGGTATGGTTATTGTGCTTGCCACATAAAAGCAAAACGTTGAAAATTGTTGAAATCGAACTGAAATTATGGCCGCTTTTCATATAACGGTAAATTTCAGAAAGGCTTGAAACTTCAAAATTTCGAAATTTACGGACGCTAATTTCGGAAAGGTGAAAAACATATATTTAATACTTGAGCCGGGTATTTAATGTTCGGCTCCGCCCGAACTTAGACTTTCTTACTTGTTTATTTAATAATTAATATTTTTTTATAAATGTCTAGCTCACTATATATATAACACCGTGCGATAGTAAATTTTACACACAAATATCAATGTATTCGCGAAACCATGGGCCAAATATATGTAGTAAAATTGCGGATTTAGTTCTGACGTTAGTAATTCAAAAATTATTTAAAAAATTCAGTGAACTGTGCTTAGAGAAGAAGTATGGGTATCAAACTAAAGAGGAAATCCTGTAGAATTTAAACAGATTAAAGTTTTTGGTGCGGAGGGACTGGTAAGTATTGAAAATGTCCTTTTAAAATTTTATCCTTGAAATTTCGCAATATTTGTTTTTGAAAAACTTATATGTTTTGAAAGACTTATGTAACCTCGATAACATCCCCGAATTTTGTCCTTCTAACTTTATCAGCTTAAAAAATTACCTATTCGTCCTTGTGAATCCAACAAATTTTATTTTTTTAAATTCTAGAGAAGTTTCCTCTTGCATTTGGTACCCATATTTTTATTCTACAGTGCATTGAATTTTTTAAATAATTTTTGGAATTAATCATATCTTTGAAATTACAAAGTCCTTCAAAATAAATCCTGCGATCAGAGAGAACAAATAAAAACGCTACTTTAAATAAAAAAGTTGGTTTCAAACCGATTTATTTATTATTTATTTTATGGTAGGACAGCTTCTTAAACAATATAGAAGCAATTCTTTCGATTTAAGTTGTTGGAAAGTAATGAATGTCTAAATCCCGGGACTAATACCGGGATTGTGATAACGAAATATGCATGTACATATGAATGTATGCAAATGATTTGTATGCATATGTATACATACATGCATACATTAAAATGCAAAGGGATTTCCCGAATAGAACTATGTAAATATTTACTTATAAGCTTATATTTTATAGTATTTCTCCATAAATATCATCTCTTGCAGCCGCGAGCGTTATAAAAATACATATTTCATTCCTCTAAATTGTTAAAAGCTTTATGGAGCCAATGAAAATATCTGGTAACAGATGCCCAAAGTACACTTTATTGTATATAGGAGGCATTTCTACACGATCTTTAGTCGTCTATGGCGCAGGGCGAGAGCAGCAGAAATGCCATATAAAACAAAAGCAAATGACACTAGAACCAAAGGAATCTAGCGGTGAAGAGCTGGTGGCCGAAGATTGGAATCTGTGGATAATCTACACTTACAAGATAAGCCTACTTAAAATTTTATGTATTGTTCTGCCGTTGAAATTGGCGAATGAATATTTTTTTTTATCTGGTACTGGCTTTAGGAGTTTTCGAGTGAACTATACGTCGCAAGATCTATCGCTCGGTTCGTGTAGGTGATGGATATCGAAGAACTGCAAACGCTTTTTAATAACATAGATATATATGTATTTAATAAAATTCTTAAAAATAACACGATTGCGTTGGTTTTAACATGTCGTATGTATGGATGACTCTACCGATAATAAGAACCATAGCTCTCTATGGCACAGAACTCGACATTGTTTGAAATGAGATATTTGAGCATAGAGCAGGCAGCCAATCGATAGAAAAATTGTGCCAGAGAAAATTGTGGAAAAGCAAAAGTGGTAGATATCATCTCGGAATATGGAATAAGCAACTTCAAAATTTCCCTCCATAACTATTTCTCTTCTATTTAGTGGATGAACCATATAAATATTTAAGTTTTTACCTAGTCCATAATTATTAGTTTGTACATCTTATTCATATTACCTTTAAATCTGTTTAGTTACATATATTGCTGTTGTACTTAAAAAGACTAAGGGCCGATTGTTCAATGTCTGATTAGCACAAATCGGAGGTAGAAGCTCCGGTTAGATACAACGACTGCTTTATCGATCACATGTTATATGCATGCTGGCGAAATCGTCGATAATGATGTTTAACCGGCAAGTAGTGATAACCAGACATTGATCAACCGGCCCTAAGTCTGTACTAATTTTATATAATGAACAAAAAATGAATAAATGGAATCCGTCAGGGCTAAGGAATAAAGCAAGCTGCGCCATTATAAGGCGGTACACAGACGATTCAAAAACGCCCGAGGGAATCGGAACGGTAATCTCAGCTGACATATGTGGACTCCCAAGTATATTTCAAGCATAGGCGGCATCAACAAATCGGAGAGTCTCCAAGCCCTTCTTTGCAGTAGGATCACACACCATCAGACAAAAGCTTAGGAGAGAAATGAGATCAAGTAGAGAACAGCGCTGGAATGAAATCATTGAGCTGCGACAGGCATTGAAGCTATTGGGAGGATACAATAGGAAAGTATATTACAAGCTGGTTAACATGTCAAAGGACAAATTAAGTATTTCGACAGGCCTCTTAACAGGCCATTGCAGATAAAGA
Organism: Rhagoletis zephyria; assembly: GCF_001687245.7. Lineage (NCBI taxonomy): Eukaryota > Metazoa > Arthropoda > Insecta > Diptera > Tephritidae > Rhagoletis > Rhagoletis zephyria. Next base: position 119,393 of record NW_016157138.1, on the reverse strand, counting down.
AGCTACATACATTCACTTTTGATCTTGTCCAACAATTTATGCCGTTTCTGAGACAATGCAGCTGAAACTCATGAGCACACACAAGACATGAAGACGAGAGAAATACCTCGTGACACTAAGTCCGCAGCCAAATAACTCATTGGATTCCTTAAGCCTCTCGGCCGCTGTGGTGTAGTGGTAAGCAGTGCGCGCTTCCACTCCGCAACGCCTGGGTTCAAGCCCTGGTCAAAGCAACATCGCAAAAAAATATAGAAAATAGGTTTTTTCTTAACAGCAGTCGTCCCTCGGCAGGCAATGGCAAACCTCCGAGTGTATTTCAGCCATGAAAAACAGCTTCTCATAAAAATACAATCGCCGTTCGGAGTCGGCGTAAAACAGTAGGTCCCTCCGCTTTGTGTGACAACATCAAGGCGCACGCCACAAATCGGAGGAGAAGCTCGGCCAAACACTAACATATGTGTAAGCGCCAATCTATATATATATTCCTTAAGGCTGTTAGGACTGAGCGTTGTAAGGAGTAAGAGGGCTCCTGGTCGGAGTACATACCTCAATAACTATCTATCTATATATGGATGATGAAGCTCCTGCAAAGACATCCATCCACTCAGCATCCTGGACAACGAAAGCAAGGGCCCCATGAATACAATAGGACTCAGAGAAGAAGACCCTATCTATAAATGATGTATGTAAATGCCGCAACTTATTAAAGAACAGACGACATTGACAAAGTTCTTGATACAAACTGAAAAGCAGTTATAGTGTTGAGTAATAATAAGAAGAAAATGATGAGAGGGGAAAAATGACACTGAAGACCACATAAAATCACAGCAGGTCTATCTCCAAACCAAATTTACCCATAGAGGGAGGAAAACCCGTTTAAAAATACATGATATTCGCAGCCTTTCGGAAGAAACAACCACCATCAACAAGATGAAGCTGTCATAAAGGTGATTCCAATTTAAGATACCAACGATTTCAAGGATGCACTCGGCTTCTTTCTGTTTTCACCCTAACAGGGCAATTCTGGCTAAGATAGTAAAAAGTCTTTCGTACTTAGGACAAATGAAAGATTGATGGCAAGATAGTCCGAAAAACTTTTTATATTCTAGTACAAAAGCTTTAGAAAAAAAGCTCTATCATAATTATTAGAAAAAAGAAAAGATGTATTTATGTATTTGCATATTTTTTAATTTCATTAAATTTATATAAACGTATTTAAATTTTTATATTTTTTTATAAAATTTTTTTTTTCCGGTATAATTTCCTTTTTGGTTTTAAATTTTATACTTTAAAGGGCTGTTCCCAGGTCTTAAGAAAATCGAGAAATTCATTTAAAATGACGGGCAAGAAATGGAAAGAAATTTTCTTTTATCAAAAGTTCTTAAATCAGTTAGCAGCTCTCAAGAAAAAAAAATGTTCGTATATTTATTTCTTCAAAAAAAAATTACAGTAAGAGTTTTTCGAGCAACAGAAATAATGAAAAATATTTGTTATGGTCTTATTTAATTTTCTTAATACTATGTAATTTTACTTATTTTTTTAATATAATTTTCTTTAATTTATTTTATACTTATTTAAAAGTAAAAAGCGTTTTTTAATTTCAGTTAATTTTAAAGTATATACTATTTTCTTCTTTTTATTTTTAATCCTCTAATTTAATTGCAAAAAGGCGAACAGCATAACGCTAATACCTCCTCGTTAGAAGATCTTTCAATTAGTCAGAAGTGTGCTTTCAAGATGGCACAATTGAAAAACGTTTTACGAAAGACTTTTGACTTTAGAAAGACTGTGGTGAGATGAAAGATAGTTGCCAGAATTGCCTTTTTAATCGTAATGTCAATCTGTAACGTCTGCTGGCACTTTTTCTCTACCAACTACATATTTGTAGTTATTTATGGTCATTTTTTTAAGTTTTTTTTTTCTTAGTTCTGTATTCGAGTAGTAAATATTTTGAATAAAATTAAAATCTAATTGATCGTGTGCATCGGTAAACCCTTTACTTTTCTTTTTAAATTAATTATTCATTTCAATAAAATCAAAAGTTGTACTCTGCCAACAAATTATTCGCTTTGTAATAGAAATACATACATATGTATGTACCTACATTACGGTGGTCCTTAAACATCAAATGAAAGATTTTTTTCAGTATCACCCCTCAATCGGTAATACCACGATCACAGATATCACATATAAATTTTTATCCTGATTGGAGTCGTTTAAGGCGTGTCGCAGAGGGGTCAAAGGCCAGAAGCCTCTATGGAGACTCAAAAAATTAAAAATACTTTTTTTTTCATTTAACACCCAAAGTCGACACTACTAAAGTCGAGGATATCACATGTAAATTGTGATTCCGATTGCAGTCGGTTAAGACGTTTTCATAGGGTAATCTGAAGTTTGATCCCTGCTCGACATGCCTTAACCGACTCCAATCAGGACCAAAATTTATATGTGATATCTTCGACTATGGTAGTATCGATTTTGTGGACACGCCTTAACCAACTCCAACCAGGACCAAAATTTATATGCGATATCTGCGACTACGTAGGGGTTGAGGCCTAGGAAATATGATGTAAAAATTGTATTCCTACATTTAAGGACCACCCTAATGTGCATACACATGTACATAAGTACACAAGTAAACAAATCAAAACAAAAAAGAACATAAATATTTTTTTTCCAAATGACTATAAATAACATGCGCCCACATCCAACACGCTCAGATCGCTCACTTCTGCACTCGAGAGCAAATGCGCTTAACGCGATCAGCATTCAGTCAGCTTGTTTAATATTCATTCCAAAGTCATATGCAATGTGCACTGCTCACCATCATGATTATTCAACAAGCTTGCCCACTGCAGTTTACAGCTGATGCTGACGCTTCAGTTCAATTTCTACTTTCGCTCAATAGTAGGTACTTTCAAACATATTTTTGACTTTCGCTGGATTTGCTCATCACACGAATCTAATAGCAAGATCTTAAAGGCGTACACACAGCTCCAAATAAACATATGTACATTAGGCTGGGTCGATTTTGTATGGGGGAAAATAAAAGTCGTTTGACCGCATTGTAATAGTAATATTATGATGTCTTAGGTCTTAGTAAATTGTTATTGGCCACGAAAGATTAATTTAATACTTATCTTTAACCCGCGCAGTTACATCAAAGTATACGAATTTTGAAAATGAAACTTTGGCTGGTAATATCTATGGAATGCGTTAATTTTTATAAATAGGACGATATATCAAATTAAGGGTTATTACATTTAGTACCTCACGTTCATTTATCATTTTTCAATAAGTCTTAAATTTTTAAGATATTAAGATAAAACTTACAAAAACTATAATTTTCCCTTATAGATTTTCAATTCTTCATTACTTCAGCAACCAAGTGAAAAATACAAAAAAGTGAGACGGGATTTATTTCAAACGTTTTAATGTTTTCGGATGTTTATATAGTATTAAAAGANTATTAATGCTGTTCTTTACATCTTTTGACTATAGGCCAGTGCAATTATCAAGAGAACAATTAAAAATGTATTGAAAAAAGATAACTTTGAGATTAACGATAAGCTAAAGGGCTGCGAAAAATTTTATTTGACTTTATCTTTTGCATTAACGGATTCATTATTTAATAATATGCACCAAACCTTTTTACTGAACCCAGAATTTTTAACAAGAATTGGTCTTATTCGACTACTGTGCTGTGGGTGACTTTGCGGTCGATGCGCGCGCTCTTAACATTAAAATAAAATACTAATATTTTGCAGGCTTCTTGTTGACTTCATGATACATTATATTTTCACTATTACCAAGGGATTTGAGTAAAATTAGATTTCCGACCCGCCCTAATGTACATACATACAAAAACATATGTATGTAAATGCAGGCGCTTTGCCTTTTAAATAAGCGACAACTTTGTGCGCCAATTTAGTTGCTACGTTCACTTGGAAAATAACGCACCACACGAAAAGTAGAATTTTTCTAATAATGCAGCTGCATTTCGGGAATTTTTGGTTATTGACAGCGCTGCTCTGTCTTAGCGGCATCGGTTTGGGCAATCGTCTAATGCTGGCGGATGCTTGGGTAGCGCGTGGCAATTATCATAATGATGGTGGGTAGTTGGAAATATGTATTTGTGTTTCTATATAATTTTGAATTCCTTTTCACCTTACTGCCAGCGCATCCCGGCAAGTGTGCCATCACCGAAACATTGATCATCTCGCCTGGCGAGTCTGTGAAATCTCCAACTCAATGCGCTCAGATTCATTGCGGCAATGCAGAGGGAGATGCGCGTATTGTTGGGTGAGTTTATTATGTTTCGATTTTTATTTTTTCGAGTGAAGCACGGCAATGTTGTTAAAAGTGTTGATTCTTTAAATTAAACTACGTTTACCGGTACTTTAAGCATACATGAACTTGGACCATAGGAAAAATCGGGACACTTATACGTCCTGAATCTTAAAAAATATTCAGCGGGACAATTTTCTCAAAATCAGTACTGTCCCGCCAAAATCGGTACGAATGGTACCGTGTATAAAGATAATATCCTTTTGTATTTTATGTTTGATTCATTCATATTGATACATTTTCTTACATTTACAGTTGCGGCTCAGTTGGTGCGCCAGATGGCTGTATTTGGGGCGATTATGTTGACAAAAATGCACCCTTCCAGCAATGTTGTGCTCGGCATCTGATCTGCGATGGTGGTTTGAACAATGAGACGCAGCGTCTTCAAGAGCATATTTGGGGAATGTTCGCGCCGAAACTGAATAATGCAGGAATTCAGGGTGCCGCAGAAACGAAGGAGTAAATAGAGATGGAATTTCGGGAGTCAGGAGGACACCCATGGTAAAATCGAGAGAACTAAAGAAAAACACATGTGTTAAGTTCAATTGGTTCTTAGTTTTTGTTATGAAAATTGTGATAATCTTTTGTTGTTTTTGGTGCTAAAATATAGTCTGCATATAACAGAATTCTATATTAATATTAGAAAAAATTATTTGTAATAAAATATGGTTGCTTTTTGTTTAATACTAGAACAGATATCGAACTCAAGTTGGCAATGCTTGGGTTTCTCTTAATTTGCGACTATGTAGGTACAATAAGAAGCCATCAGCTCTCTGGATGTATGTTTATTCATTAGGGAGGTCCATAAATACAAAGGAAAATTAACTCTTTTGATTTTTCCTGCTGCTACCCCCTGAACTGAAGTATATCAAATATAAGGAGCGCGGTGTCCATTCGAACGACATGACCAAGCCAGCGGAGCCGCTGTATTTCAATTCGCTGCACTAAGTCCATGTCGTTGTAAAGCTCATACAGCTCATCTTTCCATCGTCTGCAGTACTCGCCGTCGCCAACGCGTAAAGGCCCGTAAATCTTCCGCAAAATCCTTCTCTCGAATACTCCAATAGCCGCCTCATCGGATGTTGCCATTGTCCATGCATCTGCGCTATAAACCAGCACGGGCATAATGAGTGACTTATAGAGTGTGATTCTTGTACGACGAGACAGGACTTTACTCCTGAATTGCCTACTCAATCCAAAGTAGCCTACTCAATTTCAAAGTTCTCAGATATCTACCTCCATCGTAACAGCGGGCACCTTCTGCGATGCATGGATGCTCTAAGCACTCTTTGCGAACACTATCGAAAGGCAATTCGATATCGGTACACATCAAATGCAGATCAGCTCTGAATTCGGCACACTGCTCGATAATGATGCTCACTGTGCGAAAGTCGAGTTATTAATAGCAGTATATAGATGTTGTCCTAAGCGTTTCAAGATTACCTTTTCAATTGCCTGTTCCACCGCAGACAAACCGTGGATACCACGTCAGTTAAGTCAACCCTTTTGACATTTTGATAATAATGCCAACAGTCCACTCATCTGGGAAGCACTATCCCAGACAACTCTACGTTTGAGCAAGCTTTGAAAAACTCCGCTGGTATTCCATGCGACTCCACTGCTTTTTTGTTAGAAGCGATTTGATAGAAGTAGTCAGTGCGGAGACAGCGCATCTGCCGTAATATGGTTGTTGGTAGCCAATCCTTCAGAAAATTCCATTTCCATTTAGCAAGCTGCTCCACTTCCGTACGCATAAGTAGGCCATGTACTCTCCTTATAGGGTCCTCGATTGCCAAGTTTTTGTTAATCACTGCGATAAGCTGAATTTTCCTGTCTTCTAATGGCTTCAAATCATTTATTTCACCATTTAGTTACATTTGACTTCTACACTCGACTCTCCACTAACTCCAGATACTCACAAATAAGGACGTCTGTTTGAACAGGGACTTCATTGTTTTAGCCATTTAGATCTAAGAGCACAAGTTTCATTTTAACAATGGGAAGGAACCCGTTCAATCGCTATTAGACTGTTTTCTTGACCCTCAAAGCGTTTAAGATAGAAATAATAATTTACCATTGGGATAACAGAGCATGTAAGAAAACTTGAAAGTCTCTCATTATGCGGGTAGTATCAAAGTTATGCGTCTAAAACATGTTCTTAAACTGAATTTTTGTAAATTCGGTAATCCATATTCTCACTCGGAAACAAATAATATTTCATTTCATACTTTAATGGCATAGCTCAGTAAAAGACAATTTAATGCATGCCTTCAAAAAACAACAAAATCTTAATACTCGTAGTGATACAATAAATGATTTCGGTTTTAAACTTGCAACGCCTGCTGGCATTGATACCATCGTTACCCATAAATCATATTTACTTGTCTAGCAAAGGAAAATTTAAAAATTGTATGCTTGCAAGCTGCGTAGGATTAGCAGAAACATAGTATATATCATACACCGAAAATTCGAACAACAAATCGAATAAGCTCAACAGATAAACAATTGGAAAATTCACAAAATTCCACAAAATTCAATTTCCTTAACATATCAAGCGAGCAAGAAAAAGGGAAATCCACAAGTAACAAGATGAAGAAGGAAAAACACAACAAAAATAATAATTGACAAGAAGCAAACAACAAATATTGCATATCACTTACAGGCATAGATATGTATGGATGTAAGGAGGCACTGGTAGCATTGCCTGCCGTGAGGCGTACGGGCCTGTAGATGGCAGCACGCAATGTGGCGGGCGATCAAAAAAAAACTGTGTATGTCTGCAAATGTGAAAATTGGCAATGAGAGAACGCAAACTATTTCAATGTCAAGTGTAAAGGATGCGGTTTTGAAGTGGTAGAGGTTTTGGGTATAATTTAATGCATTTTCTTGGTTATGTTTTACTCTACCGCTGGCCGTGCTAACTTAGGATTTAAGATACAAAATAATAGTGAAATGTGGGAGTACTATTAATACGAGTTTTATAATTTATAAATGTGAGAGTTCGTGAGTGAGTGTGTGAGCGTGTGATTATATTGTTTTGCTCTTGCTCACCAAAACGGCTGGACGTATTGAAATGAAATTCAGCACTTGTACATGTTATAAGACATATGCCACATCTTACTGCCGGCTTTACTAGCAATTTAAGTGAGAAATTATTAAAAAAAAAAAAATTTTTTTTTTTAATTGCTTTCGTAAATCATGAAACGTTAAATTCACTTAATTAACTATTAAACAAAATATTACAACAACGTGCATGTCAAGCGAAGGGGGTTAAAATTTTTATTGGAAAACATTTTTTAAGAGCGATGCAACCTGTTTGGAAATACAATCTCAATTTAAGTAATCAGTTTAACAAAACATTTTAATATGGGTATCAAACGAACTAGTTTTAAGAGAGCTTACATTCGAAAATGTTTTTGAAAAGGGTTGCCACTGATTTAGAAATTCAAAATCGATTTAATAAACAAGTTGAATCAAATATTTTAATATGGTATCAACCGAGAAAGGTGCAAGAAAACTTAATTTCGAAAATATTTTTGAAGAGGGTTGCCATCTGTTTAGAAATTCTAAACCGATTCAATTAATACTTTAAACGAAATATTTTAATGTGGGTATCCAGTTAGAGGAAGTTTTGTTTCCAAATCGTTTTTTAGGAAGGTTACCACCTGTTTAAAAATTCAAAATCAATTTAATTAACATCCTAAATGAAATATTTTACTGTGGGTATCAAACGATGGAGTTTTGAAAAAAAGTTTGTTTGGAAACATATTTTTAGTGGGTTGCCACCTGCACAAAAATAACAAGGTAATTGAAACCAAAATATGTACATAGTATGCAAAAGTCAATCGGAAAGAGTTTAAACAAATTTTTTTTCGATTTCTAAATTTTTGAAGAGTGTTGTCACCTCTTTAGATATTCAGAATCAATTTAATTAAGGAGTGTAATGAAGCCGGGGTGGACCCGAATGATTAATGAATAATAATAAAATAAATAATGACTTAAGGCTAGCGACTTATGACTTATGGCGAACGACCAATGAGTAATAACGAATGACAAATAAGCAAATAGTACTGCTACCTAATGAGCAAGGACTTATGATCACAGACTTATGGCTAGCGTCTAATAAACAATAACTTATGGCTTGATACCCTCGACTTATGTCAATTTACTATTGGCTAACAATTCGAAACAACTGGCTAACGACTTATGACTTAGAACTCTTAAATGTGGGACGCACAATCGTATATAAACTAAAATATTATTATTACGAAAAGTTCACAGTTGAAGGCTTATGACTAACAAAAAAAATATAAGATTATATTTCATTAGTAATGTGGCTCAGAACTGAGCTAACCTTAATTAGCTATGAGGAACAGTTGTCAATTTTTTAAACTAAGCGGGAAAAACTAGTTCACTATACATAGATATATGCTTAATTAAGAAAGAAATCAAACCATTGGCCAAGGGGAGAGATCTATCCCCCTAATCCATCCCTCTGACTACGCCACTGTATCAGAAGTGGGAGTGGGGTCAGTCCAAGTTCACCTATTCTCAATACCAACCTACCTTAGGAAACTAAAACTGGGCTAGTCCTTTTTATCAGACGGATGTTACACCCCCTTAACTCGATGATTCAAGCCTGAAATTTAAATCTACTAACAATTGTCTTGACAGTAAGCAAACTTGGCGGCAAAGGTCGCAGGAGGGATCTTCTCTTCAGAGTTCCAACTATAAACATTTCCTCGGCATTCTGACTACTGTAGTGTATACCAAGGGAAGGTGCCAACTATCCAGGAAGCCCCTATTCACCTAGTGAAAAGACTTGAGGCCCTTTTATTCTCTAACAGTCAAGCATCGCTGAAAGGTCTAAACTCATGCGAAGATAATATAAAGAATTTCACTGAACGCCGCAGATCTCTAAACGAGATGGCCTAGCATTGTAGAACACAACTCATATGAGTGGCTGGACAACGAGGTATTGAGGATTACTGCAAAGCTGACCAATTTGGCGAGGAAAGCTCCGTCCCCATCTTTCCGAGGAAGGACATGGCAGGTATACCAATGTTAAACTAGATGTTAGGAATTATCGCAAAATACAAGCGGAGAACGAACGCTTGGGAAAATTCACGTTCTGTGAAACCGCCAAGGAAGGAGCGCCCCATACCACTGTCGCAGCTGCATATGCGAATAGGTAGGGGAAAGTGTATAGCACCTTATCTGCCACAGCCCAGCACATAGCAAAAGACGGCTTCATACGCTCGGAAACCCAACTCTACAAAACCTTGCATACAAAGTGTAGCAGATAATACAAAAGCAGATGTCTTCGTGGTTGCTTTTCGAATGAACCTTTTCTTTTATTCTCCCTTTTCTCTTTTTGCATTGTGTCTGCTTATGTCTAGAACAGAGTTGCACATTTATGTTGCGATATAAGCTATGATATAATATAATGCAGTGTATACACTAAGTTGAGTGGTTACGTTATTACGGATATATTGCTACAATATCGAAAATTAACATACAAACATTATCAAAGCTCATTTCGTTAGCAAAATGGGTTGATCCCGAGGGGAACATGATTACATATGGCATCACAAAGAACCTAAGTGTAGAGGGAGTCACTAACCTATCGTGCACACGGGCAAGCAGACAGGCATAGATCAATCGATTTATCTCTTCATTTTGAGCGTTTAGATATATACATACATATATTTATGTCTATATCTATCTCAACTCTTTTAAACTAATACACCGTTAACAAGTGCACTCGGTATAAAAAGCGATAGGAGAAGGGAAAATCAAATAAAGTAGAAAAACATCGAACAGCCTTAAACTCGTTTGCTACCTGCGGCGACTAAAAATGAAATGAAATCACGTGTCAGCTATGAAATTCAAAGCGGTCGAACATAGCATGGCACTCAATCCATTTGCTAATTCAACAACATCAATCAATTTCAGCTAGCCGGATTTGAATGTCCTTGCGGCTTATATGTAAAATTTGGGACACATGCAAAGGGAATGGCCCCTTTTCTGTCACTTTTACCAATATAACCTCAGGTGTTTGCTGAAAACGGATGAGCTGAACTAATAAAGGCGTCAAAAAAGATGTGTATACACTGCAGCAAAGTTTGACTCTGTGTTTATAGCCAATATTAACTAGGCGAAGTTTGTAAATGATTACTTACTTAAGGTGTTCTTATACGATATATATTTGCATGTGTACATACCACTTTTTACATATCGAAATTCCAAAATATCGTGTAAAGGCAATTTAGATTTGTTTCTGTACAAAGCAGATGCACGTACATACGAAATTGAAATGTTTCTATTTTCATCTGACACACAGATAGAATCATCTGGGTTTAAATTATTTCGTTTTCAAAGAACGTATTTTTAAATAATTATATAAAATCTGTGAATTTGACAGACATACGCAATTACATATGTATTGAAAAAGTCACATTTACAGATGCAAATACATATCGTGTAAGAACACCTTTAGTAATAGCTTACTCGCAATTTGCACTGAAGTCGTTTTTTTCTTTTCATTTCTAGTTATTTATTAAAATTTCGTCACTTCGCATATCTTCACACACTTTCACTGCATCTTGCACAACTTTTACAAACACCAGTAATTATTCGCTTGTCACAAAGGAAATATGCACGGCAAACTTATAATTGTGATGCACGTTGCTTAAGATCAAAGAGCAACAACACAGGGTACACAAAATAAAAGATTTTTACTATTGTCATAATTTTCTTTGTGTTCTTCATAACTCATAATTAAAAATGTATGCTTTGCACTCCTTTTTTGTGCAAACTATTTATGTATCACGAGTGTTAAGTTCTCAAAGCCTTTTTGCACATTTTTATTACTATTTTTTGTGTTAATTTTTTATAATCAGCTCACCTGCTGTAAACTTGCTTCTTAAATCTGGCGACGAAAAAAATGAATGCAACATAAACGAAGTGTTAAATTAAACGCAAACTAACGCAACTTACTATATAAAAAGCGTCGAATAGCATAACAAGCGCAAATGGCGTCAATTAAAATTAACGAAGTTGAAACAAAGCCGTGCATTCCAGTCAGCGTGGCGGCTTCGGTTTTGTGATGTACAATCTAGCATATTTCAGTTACAAGCACTTTTTGTGCTACAGTTGGATTTGGTTTACTTTCTTTTGTAAGTTTTTGAATCTTATGTTTGGTTAGGGAAGATAAAAGTAGTTACGGAAGAATTCCGTGTGACTTATGCAGGGAAAAAATCGCGCTTGGAGGGATTGAAAGATAACTGTAAGCATTTGGAATTTTATGATGAACCAAAATGAATCCTGCAGATGGCACAATGCCGATACCGGCTTATTCCACATCAATGTAAAACTCTCATATTTTATTTTACATAAACCGAAAAAGTTTATTTACGTAAATTTTGAAAATGTGGCCACTCTCTTATACAATGCTGTAAAGAAAATTTCGATTAGGTAAATATGCTTGCCTTAATTTAATATTTCAATTTCCTAGTTATCAGATTCTGAATTTTTAAACAAGTGGCAACCCTCTCCAAAATATTAATAAAGTAATAAAGCCCTAGTAAGTGATTGACACCTGGGTATATGAAAAGGTTTGGACTAAGTTAACAATTAGTTTGATATTAACTTTTTGAGCAGGTGGTAACACTTTTTAAAAATATTTTTGAAATTAAGCTTGCTTAGGCCTTTCGTGTTTGATCTTCATACTAAGATATATTATTTAACTCGTTACTAAAACTAAATTAGAATTGCTAAACCGGTGGCAATCCCCTTCAAAAATATTTTTGAAATACAGTTTGCTTAAACCTCTCTAGTTTGACCACCTTAATAAAAAATCTTATTTAACTTGTTAAATAAATGAATTTTTAATTTCTAAACAGGTGGTAACCCTCTTCCAAAATATTTTCGAAATTAAATTTACTCTTGTTTGTTACTCATATTAAAAAAAATTCACTTAACTTCTTAATTAAATTGATTTTTAATTTCTAAACAGATGGCAACGCGCTTCAAAAATATTTAAGAAACAAAGCTTTATTGTACCTTTCTCGTTTGATACCCATATTAAAATACATATTTGATTTAACTTATTAATTGAATTGATTTTGAATTTCTTAACAGGTGGCAGCCCTATTTAAAAATGTTCTAGGAACAAATCGTTTTTAAACTCCGTTTTCACGTCTATATTGTTGTAATATATTTTGCTTACATATTAATCAATCGATTTTAACTTATATAAAAGGTGGCAACTCTTTGCAAGCAATATTCTTTATTGAAATCCAGGTTACAACCTATCTGTATACTAAGTTTCATTGAATGACGTACATTTTTTTAGCGCAAAAGAGCAACAATCATAATCACACACTCACACATAAACTTTAACATATATAATCCGGATATCTATTACTAGGGTTTGGGAATGAGTCTAGAATTTTCGGATTTGGAATGAGTTAAGAATTGTCGAATGTAGGCACATACACATACATACATACATACATAGAAGCCATATTTATTACTATGTAATTACTAATTAGTCACCTTGGTCACAACATAAAACAACTAATTAGGCAATTTTCGCATTGCCAAAATCAAACGGACTTTGTAATGCTCAATAGTGACAAGGACTCGTCAAAGGCATTTAGTTCATTTCAATTGCCTCTTCAATTTATACAATAAGCTACGAGTACATAATTTGATATTTATTGACATTTTGTGAAAGAAACTAAAGGAAAAAAGGCTGACCAATGCAATAAATACTAAAAGAATTTAAGTTTTAATTCGTTGGTAAGAGGCGGGACCTACTAAATATCATTCTTTTATAACAGAAAATTGTACGTCTACTATTTAATTTCATGAAAATCTGACCATAAATTTATGTATATATCTGTGTTCGTATGGAATAGTAACTCATGTCGAAAGGCTGGCTTTAGTATAATGCGGCATTCGCAGCAACCGATTGCGAATGACTCACCAGCGCCGAGCCGTTGAAGAAACAAATAAACATGAAAGAAATAGTTCCGATACTAGCAAGTTAATATTCTTGTTAAGTCTCATCAAAAAATTCCTTGTGGTTTAAAGAATAAAGGGAATGGTGCATTATATTAAATCCAGCCTTCCAACATAAGCTACTATTCCATACGAACATAGATATGTATGTATGTACCTATGTATAAGTCGTTTCACCCCTACTAAATATATTGAGTGTCTGGCTGAACTGAGTCCAGCTATTATTAGTGCTTATTTACAATTTTGTGAACTATATCATAGTGAAAAATTCGGTTCACTAACCTAACTGAGACCTAAGTATGTCTGTGGATAACCTAATCCACTACATTTTAAAGAAACTATTTAATTACAACAACAGAAAGCGGAGCTAGGGAATGCGCTTGCGCGGTAGAAACGATGCTGAAAAGGAGAACAAGGCAGCAAGATTAGAAAAGTGGCGTAAAGGTAATTCGTATAAATGTGATACTAAATAGCATTTGTATGATAATAAATTTGTAGTTTAAATGGTGAATTATTGCAAGTGTTGTTTAAGTTTTTAAATGCTCTTTTTAATATTTTTTTTACATTATTCCAAAACTCATTAAACATTATAACTCATTTACACTAATATATGTGCTTACCTTCCCAGCCAGCAGAGAAACGTACTTTTTGCCGACAGTGCAGTTTTCGTACATTTTTCTTATCCGGAAACGTTCAGAAAACGATTTTCATATTTGTTCATTTTTCGTATCCGAAAAATGTCATCATCTTATTTCAAAGCAATAATTTTAAAATATTTGTTCAAACTGAAAACACGTATACGTACTCGCCAGTAGCTGAGTGTGCAGAGAAGTGTGCTACTATTTGTTAGCTTTCGGGAGGTCTCAGGTTCGAATTCCGTCAGAAACAATACATTAAAATTAGTTATTGAAATTGAAATAATTGCTGAATCTTAGATTTATTTTTTGTTTGGCTTCCTGTAACTATGAATAAGTTTCTGTGAAGTTCATAATGAAATCTTTTTCAACGAAAAATTGACTCAGACAAATTTCAGGAAAACAGCCGAAAGCACATCCATTTTACAAACATTTTCGAAAGTTTTCTGCACATACGTTTCGGATGAATACTTTAGTGGGAGAACTGATCTGAAAAACGTCGGAAAACGGAATCGGAAAACGGATGAAACATCAGGTTTTTCTACGAAATTGTTTTCATTATCGGTTACGTTTCCGGATATTTTGCTGGCTGGGTTGTTACCTCTACAGGTTAATTATATTTTGTTTGGCTGCTTGCCTACCTTCTTCTTACTTACTCATGATCCATTTTAAGGAGTTTACAATAGTTAACGGCAGCTGCTCCACGTATTTTGTTATATATGTAGATCTTGGCGTAAAAGGCGCAATTAATATAACAATAATCTGAATTTCCCAGGTCATCTCAATACATTATTCTCTTTGGTGTGCATTTCATGGTTGATGTTCATGCTCAAATATAACGTGGGCGTGGCTTAGTCTACAGGTAGTCTTTGTATCGAAACTGCATATCTGACTATTAGCCAATGAAATGACATCACGGAAGGTAGGCAAGCAGTCAAACAAAATAACTGACACGTAAAGTTAAAAGGGACCTACGCTCAGAAAAAAAGATTTCGAGAAAAACGACTTTAAAGTTTACCAAGTTGATTTTGATGCTTCTGAACGTGTTAATGGATTGAAACTCGTTACTCGGGGGTTTTCGGGGTCGTTGATTACGAATACGATGTTAGTTTTCCAAAATTTAAAATGGCGGATCCAATATACTATATATATTAGATCCGCCATTTTGAATTTTGAAAAACTAACATCGGATTCGTAAACAGCGACACCGGAAACCCCCGAATAACAAGTTTCAAGCGAATCCGATCAATTTTTAAAAAAGTCATCCGCCATATTGAACCCGCCATTTCGAATTTTGGAGAACTAACATCGGGTTCATAATCAGCGACCCCGAAAACACTCGAGTAACGAGTTTCAAGCGAATTTGATTAATTTCGAATAGTTTGGCAGATTAGATTTTTTTTGTACTTTTTTTGTGAAAGTACCTAACTTCGAAGTGAAGTTGTGAAAAAAACTAAAGCAGCTAGAAAGCTGCGGTTTATTGCAATCGAAAGAGCGGCCCGTTTACTATACGAGTCGATGAAAAAGTGAAAACCGAATTTTTCTGACCGTAGGTCCCTTTTAACTTTACGTATCACATATACAGTATTGGCCAATACAATAGCACCCCCATTTCAAAGTGATATTGTTTGCACTCATTTTTATTTATTTATTTTTATTTTATTTTTATATGGGTTTTGTTGGAGAATGAACTGTATTTTAATTGAAAATTCTTAAAAACAAATAATTAAACATAAGTGGCAAACAATATCGCTTTGAAAGGGGGGTGTATGTCCAATACTGTATGTAAACTGCAGTGGGTAACGAGGTAAGCACATATATTAGTGTAAATGAGATAAAATGTTTAATGAGTTTTGGAATAATGTAAAATAAATATTAAAAAGCGCATTTAAATACATAAACACCACTTGCAATAATACACCATTTAAACTACAAATTTATTATCATACAAATGCTATTTAGTATCACATTTATACGAATTACCTTTACGCCACTTTTCTAATCTTGCTGCAAGCGCTGTTGCAACACGTCCCGTTTCGCTGTATGCTGAATGACTTACACTGGCTTCACACAGAGAAACTTTTGTTGCTCATTTTCTGCAACTTCTCTTTTGGTGTTGCCCTTCGCGTTCACACAGAGCAATTTAATACTATTTATGAGTCGGTATTATGCAAACAATGCCATTTGCGTTGAAAAGTTGTTACGAATGCGCTAAAGTGGCAGCTATTATTGATTGTTGCCCCGAGTTTCGCCCCTTTCAATTCTTATAACTGTTCTTATCTTGTCTTTCTATGCCTGTGCCTATTGTTATTGCAATTCCTATTTATAGTCTAATTCCTACTACTATTCCCATTTTTAATTCTATTCCTAAACCAATTTATATTTCTACTCCCGTTTCTACTCCTATTCCAATTCCAATCCCAATTCCAATTATTATTCTTATACTTATTCCTATTCGAATTTCAATTCTTATAACTATTCTTAATTCTATCCAAATTTCTATTGCTGTACCAGTTCATACTCCTATTCCAATTCTTTTTCCTTTTCCTATTCGAAGCGTTAAAGGGCTATTTAACAAATTTTATGTCTTTATTTATTATTTTTTGTTCCGCTTTTCTACTTATTCGCAGCAAATACGCCACAACTAAATCACCTCAATCAATACCACATAAATCAACTTTATTGAGAACTTTTCGACACCTACGCTACATATTGATTTGTGTACATATCACGTTTTACTGCTAATCGAGTCATGCACCCCGACATATAATCTCTAATTACCTTTTTCCGTTTTTAATCAAACTTTGACGTTAAATAATTTATGGCCTTTAACTCCTGTGTGAGATGATGGTCAACTTAAGCAACACATATGTATGTACACACATACGTGTGCGTAAACAACCGCGATTATCCAACTTTTCCTAACACTTTGGTAATGTTGAGAATTTTGGTTCCGTAAATTATGAAGATGAAGAAATATTGGTTGATAGGATTCGCAAAAGGATTTGTTGACTATCAACTAAGCTCATCGGATATAGGAAAATGTATGGAATGTTTTCTCTAGGAAATTAGTTAATTCATCATCTACGTATTAATAAATTTCATAAAAACTGTCTTGTATGTACATACATAGACCCCTAGACTTTTTTCAATGCTTGGCTGATAGTAAGTTTTCCACCGCCTGGACCACCCTATTACTTTTGTTAGCAGTTTTGACCGGCATCTGAGTAATACAAACTAGAGATGGGCGCGTGAGTGCTTTTGGCTCACGTCCACGCTCGCTCACGTTGATGGTTTTGTAAATCACACACACTCATGTTCTGTTATATTTTTTCAATCACGTCCACGCACGCTCATGCACGCTTTTTCATGGGCATTTATAAACATAAATATTGTTACAAAAGCTTTGCCAAACGCCTTGCCCCGGATGAACGCACTACTAGGTTTATTCGCGTATTCAGATTTTCATGTTCGCGCACACAAAAATCCAACAAAGCAGGGGAAATTGAGAGGCCAAATTGACATTTCATTCTGATGAAAAGCTGCTAACTTCTGCTGGAAAAATTTTTGCCAGCAGCCATTTGCCAGCAAGAAAAACAGCTGTTCAAAGCCCTCTGTTTTCAATTTATGAAAATATGGAAATTTATTTTAGATTTAGATTTTGATTTATTATTATGACTTTTAAGTTTGAAATAACTTATTAGAACTGCAAATGTATCGGAAGAAAGCAAATACTCATTTACGCATGTTTGATTAGCAAATTGCTTTAGGAAAACTTTTAATGTATATCCTGTTCATGTTTTCTTTTTTATGCTTTTGCATGTAAACAAAATTTCGATCAGCTAAAAACTTGCAAGTTTTTGCGACTTACAGATTGTGGTTTTCGTACGTCGTGAGAAGACAGATCGAAGACAAATTTCCTTTTAATTTTGTAAATAATTTTTTCAAAAGAAATAAATGATTATTGATGACTAGGTATGGCAGCACAAAATGTCACAATATGCTTAATTGTCAGGTAGTTAATATGGCGTCCGAAAAGTGACAATGAAACTACCTTCTTTTTTGTATCATGGTTTGTACCTTTGAATTCGGCAGAAGTGTATACACAGTAGTAGTTTACGATTTTATTTTGTTTGAAAATACACATACATATGTATGGATATGTATACATATGTATATCATACGAGCCCTAAACGCCAAAAAGATGTTTAACGAAATTTTTTTGAAATTTTTAATTTTGATGCAGACATGCATCTAGATGCTTTAGGATCATCAAAAAGAAAATTTTGAAAAAAATATGTCGCTAACATCTTTTTGGCGCTTAGGGCTCGATATGATAAAATTACGTGATTGACGGAAAATCTAACTGACGCACGCTCACGCCCGCCAAAGTTTCAGTCCCGCACAATCACGGAAGTTACGTGATTTTTCTCTCGAGATCACTTATACCCACGCATAGAAAATCACGCGTTTTGCGCATCTCTAATACAAACCATTTCCAAATTATATCGAATGACTATGCACATTCATACAAACATAACAAAATCACCCAATCTTCTATTTAGTCATCAATATGGCAGATCCATGTAAATACAAAACTGGCCCTCCACTCGCATTGTTATGAGCACTCCACAGCACATTGGTTCACAGACAGAGAAACAAAACAACAATGCTGTCACAACTAATGACAGAAACAAAGACATAAACACGTACAACGTTAAAAGATTAAATTTACCAAACTCGAACATAAATACATATCTGCATTTCCAACGGTCGCGACCCGTCCTAATGTGCATATATGTATTTGCCTAAAAATTACCCTTGGCACTCGTCGATTACTGCTAATTAAACCAATCGATTGCTAATGCAACTAATCACCGTTTCACCTTGTACATTTATTACGCCCACAACGACAGATTGGAGACATATGGAAGCGTATTTCCGAACAAATGAAGAATTAGCCGGTGGCAATTGGGATCTTTAACGGTAATTAAGGCTACGTTAAACATACATATGTACATACATACACTTATATGAATTAATTTTTGCCGATACTATAACCATTACTATTGACATTACCGTTATAATACGCGATACCATTAACATTCCCATAACAATTACCATGACCACTACCATTAATATTACAACCACTATTAGGATTACCATCAACAATACAACCACTATTACCATTACCATTAAGATTACAATTACCAATAACACTATGAATTCCATTACCGTTAAAACCTATACCATTGCCATTACCATTACTTCCCCATTACTAATTGCATTACCATTACCATTGCCATTTTCCTTACCATTACTATTTCATTACCATTACCTCTACCGTCGACTTCACTGTTACCATTACTATTATTATTACCCCTGCCATTACCATAACCACCAACATCTGATTTTTTCCCCATTCTGAATTCTGTTTACAGATAATTTTCGGGTTTACTATTTTGAATTACTAAATGCCCATAGTCTTTTTACTTCAAAGTATTCCTTAAAAATGTTAGACATGTGTATGTACATTAGAGCGGTCCAAAAACAGTAAAGCTGGAATTGTAATGCTCTCATCCCGTAGGAAAAAAGTTTACCCCTATTTTTTTATTTTGAAATCAAAAAATATTTAAAGGTCGCTCACAGCGCTCAAAGTTTTCCATATATTTTTTATGGGTAAAAAACAACTATTCGTTGAAATGGTATAGAATTCTTGAAAATAAATATTTTTCGATCGGAAAACTCTTGTTGTTCTCTTCAGGAGACGTTCAATAATAATATCCAATTATTTATTTAACAATTTTTCAATACTAACGATTTTTTAATGGCCCTCCATTGCATTTATGCGGGGTTTATGTGGCTTTATGGCAGAAATATAAGTTATACAAAGTTGGGATTAAAAAAATGGTTAAATAAACAAGTGGGTATTATTACTGGGAATCTACCGCAGATAAATTGAGCTTTCCGATAGAAAGATATTTATTTTTAAGAATTCTATACCATTTCTAAGAAAAGTTGTTTTTTCCCTATATAAAATACATGGAAAACTGTGGGCGCTACGACCTATAAATATTTTTTGATTTCAAAATAAAAAAAATAGGGGAATATTTTTTCGGTATAGAACAATCCTAGGGGGTGAGAGAGCATACAAATTCCGACTTTACTTTTTCACACGCATTTTTGGGCCACCCTAATGTGCATATACAGAGGGCTGCCAACTTGGCTCAAACCGTGCCATTTTCGACCCTATTTTACATCAAGTAGCACTTTTGGAAAATAGTAATATTTCAATACATTTTCGTGAAATCCTTCGCGTGTACTTCTTTTTCTCAAATAAACTTTTCTAATTTCATTATTAGATTATTCAACTCGTTTATCTTATTATGGCATTGCACTTTTGTTTTAGAAATGTCGTTCTTATTTTATTGCTAAATGAGAAGGATTTAAAAGGAAGGCACCTTTTTTTGGCACTTCTATTTTTCTATTTGGCACATTTTGGCACTTTTTTATCACCAATATGGCACCTCATAGCTAAGGATAGTTGGCAGCCCTGCATATACATATGTATATAAATGTATGCGTATGTAAATACTATTTCAATATCATCCTGAGGCGGCACTATTCCATTGATATATGTACATACCTCAATGGTATTAACCAACTCCTTTGCATGAAATGGCTGCAGCTTAAAAACTAAGAATTATCAATGTGGACGACAACATCATTAGCCGCTTTGCATATTCATAGTCCCAGAGGTAACAATACACGTGTGCTTTATGTTAATCCATGGACTTAAGTAGTACATAATAACACACAAACTCACTTGCAATCCATTTTATTATCAAGTCTAATTATTCGGCATTTTTAAGTCAGTAGCAGCATCTGTTGCTCTTCTAATGCGTATTTCACCAGTT
Organism: Rhagoletis zephyria; assembly: GCF_001687245.7. Lineage (NCBI taxonomy): Eukaryota > Metazoa > Arthropoda > Insecta > Diptera > Tephritidae > Rhagoletis > Rhagoletis zephyria. The sequence continues at coordinate 98,467 of NW_016157138.1, read as the reverse complement.
TGAGTTAAACAGGTGTCCTTACAAAGATTTACAGAATGTTAACATTTTACATTTTGTTTTCGTTAACCGATAGGTGTGCGTTTATTTCGCATAAAATGTTCCCAGCAGCAATTCATTAACAGTAGCATTTTAGCCGTTAACAGTATGCATGATAAGCTTACCTCTAGTATACTAAGTAAACTGATAAAAAGTGAAAAGTGAAAGTCATTGATAATATTTACACGTCGATGGTCCTCTGCAATAACGACACAATTCAAAACTAAAAAAAAATTAAAACGCTTACTACTGTTAAGTGGCTCCAGTCTCTAATCCTTGTCGAATCCATGTCTAATCTTTAGTACTTACTTTAGCAATCCTTACTACTTACTTTAGTAAGGGTTGGGTATGGATTAGACAATGATTAGAGACGAGAGCCATTTTACAGTAGTCAGAGCTTTTATTTTTTAAATTTTGAATTATGTCGTTGTAGCAGAGCACCATCGATATGTTTATAATATAAGTAGACATGATCCATGGATTTCAATTTTTAAAGAGTGTAGAAAACACCAATAAAAAGTTACTTAGTTAGATTTGATTGGGAGCTTATACTTGCAGAAGGTGTACAGTTCCAAAAATATAAAATCAATGCAATATTAAGCACCAAACATGGAAATTAAACTAAATTTTGTTGTCACTTTTTATCGTCTTCGTGATCTCAATCAAAATAGGGGGGTCTGCTCTGTATTGCGATTCGAAAAGCAAAACATTCTGATTCGAGTTCTTGGCACAAGGAATAAGTCTATGTGGCCTTTCGAAGCGCATTGAGTTTCGAATCGGAATACAGAGTAGACCCCTGACAGAAAACCAAAATTAAAAATGAATAATTCGCTTTTACTAAAGGCTTGAGCATAGACATTGAAAGCGTGTACTTGATTGGCACCTTGACAAACCGTAAACCCGCTTTACTGCTGATACTTTTTATTTAGAAATATCAGTACATCCCGATTTGCGCTCGGTCATAAAGGCTTGCCGGTCTATGAAAGAGGGATGCTTATAAATAGGTGTTATACTCGCCGATTTTCATTTGCGAGCCGTGTCTAGCCATTTCACCATTTAGTACCGTGCTATTTTGCAGAAGACTCTCTTGTTATAAAAATAGCTGCAATAGGACGCCGTGCGAAAAACAGTGAAGTTGTTTTATCGGTCGTTCCCTTGAACTTCATGGAGCTATAGAATTATACGCCAATATCAAATTTGTACATTGGAAATCCTGCCTTGCCTCTTTCTATGTTCGAAGCCGCATTTAACTCCTCCATCTACTTACTCTTTATGACCAGAATACATTTAGCAACTATGTAGAGCTTCACTACTTGCTTGTTGCGCAAATCGAGGTTATCGGCCTATCCGTTTGACAGCCATAGTGTTTCTTGTATTGCCTATCCGCTCTAGTAGTCCCTTTCAACCTGTTAAAAAAAAGTACGCAGAAGGCATGGGATTAATTCCGAACGCACAGCCGATGAATCTGAGGCCTTGATCCCTGCAGTCTTTGAAATTTCATTTTCAAATATTGAGTCTGCTTCAAAAAGATTTCGGCAGTTCTCAACTACAACTTCGGATTGAATTATAGTCTCGAACGGAAACAGCTCTATGAAATCTTCTCATCTATTTTGGACCCGTCTGTTAGCGAGTTTCATTGACCCTTGCTTGAACACCTGAACGCACAATTAAAGCTTCCTGAGTACAACAAGCTCAGTTCCAAAGGGGCCAGTAACAAGCCGAGAACTAGCAGAGTAAATATACGTGGCATCAAGTAGGCGTATTTTGAAAACAAGTAGCCAAGAGTCTGCTATGTTGTAAACCATATACCTCTACTCTAAGGCGCTGGTCGGTGTTGAAGCAGTCTCATAGCTCCTGTGAAGAATAAGCAGGCCAACCATTGAGGTTTGTTCAGCTTGGATTGCGTAGATTTGACCTCCATCTTCTTTCTAATGGACTTGCCTATGGTTTCATACATTCAGATTTATCTTGAGTTTAGTTGACTAGTTAATGGCTATAAGGTCGTGGTCTTTTATGTGGCTTTTACGACGATGATGTCCTATGAAAGATTCTCATCAAACGCTACTACAGATATTTAACCACTAGGTTAGGTTAGATTAGGTTAGGTGCTTTAAGCCTTTGTCGGTCAGGAAGCAATAAAGGTCGTCCAATAGATGGACCATACCAGAAAGTAGGAGACTCCGACCTGTGGGTAAGACTTTTTAACACTAGGGCAGCCAATATGGGTCAAGTTGAAAAGACACTTGAGACAGAGCGATGTCTTTTTCCCCCCAATTCTTTGTACTGAAGGCTAGTATCGGTCGGAGAGTGCTCCCCATTGTCGAAGTGTGTGTTTTTTTTTTGTGAACCGCTAAGGACGAACTAGGGGGCTCTACAGGCTTCCAATCCTTTGCAAACACATCAGATCTTGCCCCTGTCTTTCGAATAAATGTTATTCTGTTTATAACTTTAGATGAAAAGTACTTTAATCTAACAAAGCGAATATTTTGAACAACATAAAGCTGAATAAAATAAAATACTGTTAATCTTCTCTTACAATTATCCATATGAAAAGGATAACAAACTCTTAAATTACGTGCTGCACGCTCTTAACAAACTGTTGCTTGAACATTTCTAAAGAACGTCAACTTTATGCGCTCACGCCTCCGAGGCGCCAGAGCATACGCTCTCTAGACCTCTTTCATTGCCAACTCCGAAATTCGGAAACTATTATCCGCCGCTTTACCGAAAACGTCACACCCAACCAACGCCAACAGTGCCACCCACCGCTGTTGCGCATCGCATTCCTTTGCAACTAGCAGCGATTTCGGCGCAGCGAATGGCACCACAATAAATAACAACATCATCAGCTGGCCACCTTCAGTTGCTGTTAAACACGCGCCGGTGTCGGTTATATTGTTAAAAGCAAAAAAAAAAAGGTTTCCGTTAAGCGTTTGTGAGTTTGCCAACTTATTGTTGAAGAAGAATTTTGTTTAAGTTAAAAAATAAAAAATAAAAAATTTGAAAAGTAAATAAATTTTCATTATTTGTTTAAGAAAAAGTGATTTTGCAAACATTTTCTGACCTCCAACGCTTGGTTAACTAATTGTGCGACACATTACATTACATTTACTGTTACATTTTTCTTCGGAGTTCCAAAAAAGAAATACATAAATTCTTATTCTGTGGCAGCTTTTGTTTTGCCACCTCTTCTGGTCCTTTTGTGCTTCATGCTGAATATCTGTTGGCCATAGTAATTAGTGCGGTCTAGTCACAGCTCAGATAGCAGACATACAAATTCAGGGCTACTGATAACAGCTCGTAGCTGCTAAAATTGTGTGTGTAACGTTAATATAGCAGAAAAGTTCGTCGGTTTGTGTACGCAGCAGTGGAGGCTTAAAATAATTTTTGGTAGCAGCGAATGTGCGGAAGTTCGATTGGTTTATACATATACATGCATATGTAGCTAAGGTAAACAATAAATAATCATTTAAAAATCGATACGCTTCGATATGGTACGAGTTAAGATAAAAAGTAAATAACTGCTAGTGACAAGCCAATATTTATAAAATCGTCTGACATGAATGTTTATTTATTAAAGTTCATAAATATTTATATATTGTAGCCATAAATTTTGACACATTTGGTAAATATTGCCCAGTTTACATATTAATTAGGATTTGTTAGTTTAACACTTTATCGGCACATAAATTAGCAACCTGTCTATTACAATTTCTGTTGTTTTTTGTATCGATATGCTCCAAATTAATCATTTCACAAGTATTCCACTGCTGAATTATTCGACCATACAAATTCACAAGATTGCTAAATTTCAAGTAATTGGTACTCCAACTGATAAAGTTTAACCACTTCATAAATTGCTTTCAAACCATTAATTAAAAATTCGGGTGAGCGCTGATTAATGCGAGAACTTATCTAATCAAAAAATGTCAAGTAAACTGTGTTCAAATATTGCTTCAAAGCAAGTAAAATTGGCTATTTATTTTCAACGATCGACAGCTGAACTAGCGAGTTCCCTAGAATCTGAGAGGGTTTTGCGATGCTTAAACTAGGTCGCGGCTGAAAATATAGCTGGTAGGTAGCTCTTTTTTAAGGTAAATTTTTACCGTGATTAAAAATTTATATTTATAAAAAGAGCGCACGCCTTATGGTCACTGGATAGCTCTTCAATTTCCACATAATCTAATCTTCTTGAAGCCAAAGTTAATATTGCTGTCGCTGATCGCTATGATGTCCACGTTTTTGTCGTTGAATAGTGTTCGAGTGCCTGCATTTATTCGAACCATAAGTCCCGGCTTGATCAATCTCTCATTTGGCATGGGTATGGCTGGATTAAACACTTGGGGTGTATCTGTTTTTCGGACTTCCAGCACTTGGCTAAACCTAAACTATTGTATCAATCGAGGACTTGTACATCTCCACAGATCTAATATCGGGTAAGCTTAACCAGACCATTTTATGGATTGCATACTTATACTGGTCCACAGACCGATTATAGTCGCAGGCAACTTACTTACTCCTCCAACTTGCCAGCATCTGTTCATGATTAGCACTAATTTAGTGTTAGCGTATTGAGTCCAATTTTATTGATGCCCAGAGATCCCGCCATTTTCATTACTTTCGCCTGTGATATTCTTAAGCTTTCCATCTCTAGTTTCGCATCAAAGAATTGAGTCCCGACTTTAGGCGCTTTCTGTCTTTTCGTTGCCTTTATGGAACTGCCTGCACCTCTTTTTGGCGCTAGCCAATCTCCATCTTTCCAATAAATTCGATCTCGAAGTCCCAAATTATTCGTTTTATAACTTTTTTGGAAGAAAATAGCTATCGAACTTCCAGACGTATTTTGGTGGCCCCTGGTTTGCCTTTTTTATTGGCTTTTTCTGCTGGTGTATAGCTAAGTAGTATCGCAACTCTACTTGATGCCGAGGTTGTTCCTACTACCTACCTTTGAATAGCTCTGGAGGATGCACGATATCCGAAACACACTGGCTACTGTTGCGAATGGTGAAGGATCCAAGCCTGGTTGATCCGCGATACTAGCGATATGAAACGTTGGCCCTGGAAGTAGAAAATAAGAAAAAGGGTTTCAGCAGAGATTTTATGTAAGACAATGGGCAATTAAGGCGTTTGTACTATTATCAGGTCTACATACTTATTTAGGAGCCTTAAGTTTGTGGGCATGAACCTGAGTTAGTGTGGAAAATACTTCCGAACCTTTGAAAATCTACATTATAGATGCTCGAACGCATGTCCTGTTCCTGCACTTAACCGAGAAGCTAGTGTCTTCGCCTACCAACCGCTAGACACTCATTGGTTATATGGTTCAGTTCTTCTGCTTCATGCTGGTTTGTTGGATCTTTCGTACCTCTGCGGTTTCGTGTCTCAGGATTCAGTAAAGGTGCACAGTTTTAGCCATAGCCGTTCTCTCTATGACCTTATTCTTCAACGATCTTTAAACAAGTGAGAGCAAAACATTGATCGTTGGTCCACTGCCGACTAGGGATGTCAATCCCGGGATCCCGGTCTTTTTTAAGTCCCGGATGTCCCGGGATTAGTCGATTTAAATCCCGGGATTGCTGGAAACAATTTTTTTGTTAGCCAATTAAATTTTTATCACAAATATCCCCTCTCAAGGGCAAAACAAGAATTTTTTGCAACCCTTAATGCTATAATTTCTTTAAGATCGCATTTGGAATAGGTGACTTATATATTTATTTTTTACTTAATTTTTTTATTATTACTTAAATATACTGATAATATCTTAAATTGATCTCAAACAGTGATTTAAAAATTTTTTTATAGTTACATAGGCAGTTACTGCTGTACCAAATACAGTCACTTACAAAAATATTTTGCATCGTTTTTTTTGCAATATTCAAAATATTTTGCATGGTATTTTTTTGTTAATTAAAAAAATATATAGCTCATTTTACAACAAAAATCATGTAAATCAAAATTTCACACTTTAGAGAAAGTTGGTTTAAGTTCACCAAATTATCATAAAAATATCAAACTTTTTAACCATAAATTTAAAAAAAATTCTATTATGCAGTTTTATAGCCCATTCAATTTAATACAATAAAGTGCAATTTTAAAGTTGCTAAAAACTCCCTTGATTTTTGAATTTTTTTTACTGACGATGTTGGGCATTTTCTTCCTTATAACGAATTTTTTTGTCGCAAAAAAAAAATATATAAAATGTCAACGGAATGGTTTAGCAACTTAAAAATTGCACATACGTATATATTTTTTTAAATTAACAAAAAAAAATACCATGAAAAATATTCTGAATATTGCAAAAAAAAATCTATGCAAAATATTTCTCGGAGTGACCGTATATGCATTTGCACTTGTAGTACAAAAACTATGTTATAAATTAATGAGGATATGTACATACATTTTTATGTTTTTTTTTTTGTTGATTGAAAATACTGATTTATCGCCTTAATAAATATGTAAATGAATTACAATAAATTGTACTTTTTTTTTGTTATATCAATCTGATTTAAAATACTATAATAGGATGATCACAGATGTGTTGCACTTTTACCTGAATTTCGGGACAATCCCGGGATCCCAGGATTGTATTTTCAGATCCCGAAAATACCGGGATCGACAAAACCCCGAAAATTGGCATCCCTACTGCCGACATATAAGCGTAAACGGTGAATTGATTTCATATACATAGTTAGTAGTTATGTTACTTTTTTACAACGAAAATTTCAGATTGGAAAATATTGATTAAATATATATGTATGTGTATATTAGAATCTTCTCTAAAAATATGCGCGGGACCATCCGTCATCTTTATGCCTCCGCAGTCAGATGTTCAATCAGGTATATGGAAATTTACGGAATTTACTACTGTAATTGAGTACTTTCTAAGGCTCAACTGAATCACAATGGGCCCTGATCGGGCCTAAGTGTGCTGGCGCCCTCTGGGCCTAGCAGCCACTTCAAGGCTCAACTGACCCCAGATCTGTCGGTGGCATGTACAAAGTAATGCTCATAGCTCCAGGTTTTCCAATCAATTAGTGAGTTTAAATACTTTCCAATCTTTTAAAAGAGTTCTTCTCAATGGATCTGCATCATTATGATAACATTTAAGGCATAGACTGATAAGTCTTGAAACCATTATTGGTACATTAAAGAGCTCTATAAGAGGTAACTAATCTATCTCGCCCACCTGGAAATATCAACAAGAAAACCCAAGCAGTTTTTAACTTTCACTTCCTAGGGTCATAATGCCCTGAGGCGCGAAACCTAAATAGCATCTAACAAGGAAGCTTTGTTTCTTTATGTATGTTGCATACTTTTGTTCTGATTACATATATACAGTCAAACTTCTCTATAACGAATCCAAAAAAAAAAAACGGAAAGATTTTGTGTGAATTTTTATGTGAAATTAAATTTTGAGGTGAACTACACTTTTCCAATTTTCCTCTTCAACAAAAATTTCTAATAAGTACACATAAGATGGGCACATCTCCAAAACGCCTAATCTCTGCAAATTTTTAAAGACAAATTTGGCTTAAGAGCTCTCAAAATAAGCAAATGGTCCCAAAACGTTCCATCTCAATGTAAATTCTAAATACCGGCAGTAATTTTTGAGATGAAAAAAAGAAAAAAATTCAACACTTATCGATTTGGGCAAAGCAAATATGTAGATGTTGATTTCACTTCGTACATCAATAGTCACCCACATATTGCCAATCATTTATTCAAACATGTTTTAAGAAAAAGTTGAATTTTAGTGTGTGAAAAATAAAATCCCGAACTTCAATTAAGACATGAATTTTGCATGATCAAGGCAGAGCTTTTTATTTCATGCGTACAATATACAAAAATACATATACATACATACACACCGGAAGTATGTACGTATGCATAGCAAATTTTCCCTTTAAATGCTGGCAAACATTAATTTTCATGGTTTGAATTTTTCATAGAAATAAAACGAAATTTTAAGCAACGATTTCAGTTTTTCTTAAAAGTCTTTATCCAATAAAAGCTTCACGCCTACATGCACACATACTACATGCATCTATATACATACGTATCTACATTTGACTCTATTCAAATATTTTAGAACCTAGACTGTTTAGATGTGAATTTAATTTGGCTAAAATAAATAGTTTGGTTAACTATGCAAAAGCATTTTTGTGTAATACTTAATTTTATTTGCATTTCCTTTTATTAAAATGAAAACTCGCACCATTACAAAATTGGGGAATGTACATTAGGGCGGTCCAAAATAAATAAAGTCAGAACTTTAATGCTCTAACCCCCTAAGATTGTTCTACATCGAAAAAATATACACATACATATTTTTTATTTTAAAATCAAAAAAATATGTAGAGGTCGCTCAAAGCGCTCAAAGTTTTCCATGTATTTTATATGAAAAAAAAAAAAATTTGGGTGAAAATGGTATGGAATTATTGAAAATCAATATTTGTCGATCGGAAAACCTATTCCTAATTGTTTATTTAACCATTATTTAATACTAAAGACTTTTTATTTATCCCCCCATTGCTTTTTCTGGCATTTTCGAGGGGTTTTGGCGGACCTATAAAATATAGTTACTATGAGAAAATGGTTAAAAAAATATTTGCGTATTATTTCTGGCAATCTCCTGAAGTAAAGCAGAGTTTTCCGATGGAAAAATATTGACTTTCAAGAATGTTATACCATTTCCACGAAAACTTGATTTTTCCCCATATAAAATACATGGAAAACTTTGAGCACTTTGAGCGATCTCTAAATATTTTTTGATTTCAAAATAAAAAATAGGGGTATACTTTTTTCGATATAGAACAGTCCTAGGGGGTGAGAGCATAAAAATTCCGACTTCACTTTTTCACATGCATTTTTGGACCACGCTAATGTGCGTTCCTACCAACCAAAAATTAAAACTATTTTGCTAGTTATTTAATAAAATTTAACAACGGCATTGTAGTTTTACAGAATAAATGAAAAATTCCATAAATTGCTGAGCGTCCTTGAAAGTCTTAACAAAAAAACGAACACACTCAACAGCAACACAAACAAAACTTTCATTCACCATTTTGGTGTTATAATAATAACTCAACAAAAGGTCTGTTGCTAGGCAACGACAAAAACAACAACACGCACATCAAATATTACATATGTACATAAATGAAAAAGGACACACTTTATCAATATTATCAGCCATGATTTGCCAAGCGTTGACTTTGAGAGGGATTAATTACTACGACGTTGAGTGTGAAGGCGAAAAGTTGGTAGACTTTAACTGACTGACAGTTATGTATATATGCTGTGTAGTGATTAGCAACGGCTTAGTATTTCTGCAAGTGCCGATTTTACCTTGATAATTGCGAGAGATGATAAAGTCGAACTGAAGCATAAAGCATTGTGATTGTTTGTTGTAGATTATCCGGTCGGAGGATGTACACAATGGACAGGATGTGATTAAGTGAAGTGTAGAAAAGTATACTCATGTTTACTTACATATATGTTTATGTACATGAGTATGTATGCATGTACATTAGGGTGGTCCAGAAAAAAGTTGTTTGTTTCCATAAAAGTCTAGCTCATTATATTACAAACACCATATAAATCCAGAATTCAGTCTTTGTGCAAAAATTAATCAAAAATCTGCAAAAATTCAACAAAACTTTCAACTTTTTATTCAGATTTTTTTGAGTGTTTAGTTAAATAACCCACTAAATTCTAGGGTAATAATGTGCAAGTCTTTAGTTGCTAGAAAATCGCGTTGATTTTTAATAATTTTTTTTTTATGACAGCATTACAAATTTCTTTCCATACAAAATAAATTCTACAAAGTTGAAAATCTAGCTGGAAATTTGCAGATTTTTTATAATTTTTGCACAAAGTTTGAAATCTGGATTTATATGGTGTTTGTTATATAATGCGCTAGGCTTTTATTGAAAAATAATAAACATTAAATAAACAAAAGAAAAATGTGGCTGACTTAATTAGCTGATCACAAGTAGATGTGTGTATTATATTATACATCTCCAAGGCAACTGTGTTTAATCAGGCTAACAGAAGTTAATAGCCGAGGAAAATGAAGTAGAAAGAAGACTAGGAGGCGCACAAAAATAATAAGCCTGGAGGAACTTTTGCTCTCATACTTTAATAAATTTCCTGAATCTTTACGGCTGAATAATTTCAACATAAAGTACACAAGTCCAGAAAAAAAAAATAAAGCTAAAAAATTAAATAACTAAATAAATCCTATAACATAAAAATAAAATCAAAGAAATGAAGTTAAATTAAATAAAATGAAACGAAATGAAGTATTTTCCTTTTGATCCATTGTATAACGATTTTCCGTCATCCCTTGTCAAATTTGGTTTGGAGGCAAACCTTTTTCGGCGATGAGCCATCTTCAGCGTCAATTTTCCTACAATGAAAATGTTGAGTGATGCTTTAACCTCGTTAGCTCCTCTGGCTGAAAATGCCAAATGATTCCAAGTTTCCAAGATTCCGTCTCGTTCTTATGCTCCGTCTAGACGTGATTGCGGATTTCTTTTGCTACTCCGAATATCCGGATATTAGAATATATATCTAAATAAAGAATTCGATAAAAAATATGCAAATATCCGAACAGCGTTTTTATATTCGGATATGCGAGTAGTCGAATATCTGAATAAAAGATTCGAGCATAAAGATATTCGAATGTCCGAAAAGCGTCTTTATTTTCGAATATCCGCTTAGTTTATAGATATCCGGATATTCGAATCTGAAAATTAGCACTAAAATAACAATTATTTTTGTACTAATGGAGTGTGTTATTATTTATTTTTCCAACTCGGTAAATTCAGTAATTTTGAGAACAAATCTACGAATGCGTTCAAATACTTTTTAGAATATTCCGATACTCGGATAACCAAATGAAACGACATTAACCGGATATTCGAATGTCCTGGAAACAGAATGGATGGATATCAACCGGATATCCACATAACAAACTGAACCTACATATACTAACCGTATATGCGTATTTTATTCGTATACCCGAATATTCGAACGGATACCCGAATGTACGGTTGGTCCTAACCCCAACGCCCTTACATAGCAATTGTAGTAGACGTCGCAAAGGTCCCATGTTTGCTACCTTGCCCCGTACATCGCATTCACTTGAATACCGGTGATGTCGGCTCATGTCTTAGCGAGGACAACAACCAGCCGAGCAGAAACACATTTCCCTTTGAGATTCCGGATATTTTCGGTTTATACCTTCAAATCATAGTCATTTAAGGACTCTCTGTTGTCGTCATCAAAAGAGGGAAGTCTCAATCGAGGCTCCGTAGTCTTTTTCATTGGAATTTTGTGTTACGTGGCGGGTACAGGGCACACAAACAGCTCCTAAGCCAATAAAATATAGAAGAGGCAATACAATTAAGTGAAAAATAATCGTGCCTAGTTATAATTCCCCTTATTTTAATTTTTCATGCACAAAACCGTTTCTTTTTGGTTCTTCAAACTTTCTACCGAGTAGTTCCAACAATGTTGATGGTATAAACCTCTGTGATGACTCACTGACGTTAAAGTTATAGGTGTGGGTGAAATGTTTTGATATTTATTACCAGCTCGACTCGTCGTGCTACACGACAAGTTTTCTCAGAGCCTATTGTGCTATTTACTTTTTCATAAAAAATTCAAATATTTAAGTCGATTCCTGCAGAAAAATATACGGACTAATACCACCTGGGCTTAGTAAGTTCTGCCTCCCTTGTGGGCTAATTCATCTGCACTCAGTTTGTTGAACAACTTTCTGCCTGTTGACCGAAGCCGCGAATGTTATATATATTTATGTTTTTATTGCAAAATTAGCGCATCTAGAGTTGTTTTATTTTGTCGGTACCAGGCCCAAACAACGCTAATAGAGGATCTTCTACATTCTAAAGCTACCCTGCAGCGGTTGCGGTGTGAGTACAAGGTCTTGATGAAACTTGATTTTTTGAGTCCAAGACTGTGTGCCGTTGCTGTCGCCGGTTGAACTCGAAAGAAGCCATATTGATCGGCAGTGACGTTGTTCCTGGTTCTGTCTTCAAAGTTTTGGTTTCAGTATAGTTCTAGCAAGCCCAAAAAGGCCGGCTTTAAGTAGGGTGCCTTATATTTTTATTTCAATGTTGTTAAAGTTAAAACTAAGACCAGTAATCAGAAACGAATTTCTTACAAAAAAGAAGAGGTTTTGTAGCGTTTGGAGATTTATTGACTGGACTTTAGATTTTTAAAGAATAGCTCTTTCCTTCTTCGCCAACACTCGAATTAAAGAACTAATGGCGGACCCTGGATGGAAATTGGTAAAAACTGTATTTTTGTAAGCCTCTTCTTACTATTTCTAAAAGCTGGACTAGTTCCCCTAGTGCCCCCTGGGGTTGGGTAGTCAAGAGGACTTCCACCGGTTCGCTACAAGATGAAGTCGCCATTTTTGGGAGAGCCTTTTGCAGTTGATCGGTCTCATTCTTATTCTTAGACAAAACTACGGTCCAGGTATCATTGCTGTCTGGCATAGAGCGACAAAAGCAAAGCACTAAAAACCGAAACTTTTCCAATGAAAGCAAATACTTTTGTTTATTATTTTCTCTACTTACTACGCTGTACAATAAAAACAAAAAAAACTGCAAATTGGCACAAACAATCAAAAATATAAAAAAAAAGCAATAACCATCAAAAACAAAACAAAAGAGCGAAAACAAGTGGAAACTAAACGAAAACAATAGCAGCAGCAAGCAATAATACTCGGCAATAACAATGGCTAAATAGACAAGCAAAACAACATAAACAAAAACCATAATAAAAGCTGCAACCTTCAATGTTCAGACACACACACACACACGCGCGCTCAGACGCAGAACTTTTCACTTTCACTTGTTTGGCGAACTCTTTCACCCGGCTGCGTGCTTCTCTCGCACCACTTAGCCAATGACCGGCTGAGCGTTACGCTTTTATTTATTGCCACGATGTGGTGTAGGTAGCCTTTATTTATTGCCGTTTTCTTTTTGTTTTTATGGACGGACGTTATGGTTAGTGCTAATTTCCAGTTCGTTTTCTTTCCTGCCAGTATGCGAATAAATAATTAGATATAAACACATACATATGTATGTAAATACGAGTATATGATTACTTTACCAAAATCATGCATAACTGCAATAGAGTTTCGTATATATATCCACTGTTCTCTTTTTTAAATCAGAGGCAAGTGGCGAAAGTCATCTAATTTTATCCGCATTTTTCCAAGTCTTTATTTATAATATAGTCACGGCAAACCTGTAAGCGTCATCGTTAAGTAGTAACAATCTGTTGTCAGTGCCACTAATAAAAAGTCAGTTTCTCGGAAATCATTGAAAAATAGCAGCCGGTGCTTCCATCGGCGTAGCCAGAATGAAATTTAGGGGGGGCTCGACCCTACTAAGCTGGAATTTCAGGGTACTATTTTATATATATATAAGGAAAATTTGAAAGTTAGGGGGGGCTCGAGCACCCCCCAGCCCCTACCTGGCTACGCCCATGGGTGCTTCTATAGAAATTGGTCTCTTAGATGCTGAAGAAATATCTGGTTATCGTATTGCTTATTGCCAGGGCGCCGACAGAATTTAACGCAAAGATGAAACAGAAATGTCTTTTGTCAATATTATTGTGGCCTATTAACATTTTTTTTATTTTTTAATATTTTTATTGAGCTTTGTACCACGATTGTTTATTAGGAAAAATTGAAAAAGCAACAAGGTCTAAGCGGTAGAAGTTATAGCAGCTATTTCGGAGATCACCACATCTCTTCATCAGACTTCTTTTTTCTGCTGAAGTCTAGAGTCTTTTAACTTAACTGCGCCGAATTTTATTTAGGACTTTTTAAGATTTTCTCAGGACCTTTCTAGACTGTTAAGGTTATATTTTGTTTTTTTTTTGGGACTCTTCGAGAATTTTGGTACAAATGAATGGGATCTCAGTCATTTCATTACGAGATCCGTGGCGTTGCTTCAGTACTTTTAAAGCGCCTGATATTTTAGTAGAGAATTTAGTAGTCGTCTGACCGCTAGTAACAATTATGATATTACCGGGTTCCACATCCACACTATCAGTAATGCCGCCACGGCTATCAGCACAGCATGAAAAGGACTACAGAAATTTGGATATTCTATAATTTCTTTATAGCAGAGACCAGTACCTGTACCGTGTTCATTGCCTTTACTTATACAAATCTTCTTTTAGAGAACGTTCTACGATACATATGCATTTAGTAGATCCACACCTCAAACAAAAATTTCTGCACCTATACCTATAACCATATACATAAATATCCAGGCCTTCGAGCTTCAAATCTTTCCTATAAGCTTAGAGTCGAAGTATTTAACAGTTTAGGGAGAGAGACAAAATTTAGAAGTTACCTTAACATGACAATAACTAAAAGCACATCGGTAAAACCAAATGTTTTTTTTTTAAATCACACAAATAAAACCACAAATCTATGTCGAATAATCCAACGCAAAAAATTTACATTTATTTACACTGCTGATAGCGTACCTGCTTAGGCATTTTCATAAATATTGACATAAACGTAAATCATACAAATGTGATAAATACATCCATATACATGTTCATACATATCCATCATTTATATATGTATATTTTATGCTGCATTGTGTATGAGTATATGTGTGCGTGGGCGTTGAGCAGGAAAAATTGTTAATGTCAAGTGTTTATCTTGATATTAAGTACTCTTCTGTGTTTACAATGTAACATGTGAGCGATTGCACGCGGATTTGTAAATAAACAGTGTTTGCGAAAAGTAATTGCACTAATGCTACATACAAGCATACGTACATATGTATGTATATATATATATAGATCGTCCTCTGAAGTGCAAAAGGCTGCAATTAATGAAAAATCCAAAATTTACTTTTGGATTAATAATGATGAATTTCATCGAATTACAAGTCCCCACATCCTTTTATGAAAAAAAAAAACAAACTTATATAAATATAAAAAACTGTTTCGATTGCCTCTATCATTTGCAAAACTGCGCGACCTATTCATGCGAAAAGCAGAGGGGAGGTCCTCATGAACTTAGTATTTACATAAGTGCAATGTTTTCAAGATCGGTATTTAATGCGAACATATACATACATAAATATGTACATAAATCGTGAGTAGTGTCTACGAAAACGCCCAAGGACTTTTCATATTTGTTCTACAACGTTAATAAGTTTGCGCCACCTAAAAACTAATGGTGATTTCATTTCTTCAAAAAAATTTTGCCCTTCTACGTCGTTGCAAAATGTGTTTGATTCAGTTACAACAACGCTATTTAAAAATTATTTTTTTACTTTTATTTAATTAAAGAAACTAACCGTTATTTCGGACTTTTATTTTATAAATCCAAAATACCAATTATTTTTGATTTTTATCTAAATAATCTGCAAATAACAGTTATTTATCATTTTTAAATTATATATCTTAGATAACAGTTATCGAAGACTTTTATTTATAAAAGTCATAAACAAAAATCAGTCACTGGCCTTTATTTTTTAAATGATACTTATAAAAGTCATTTGTAAAAGTCGTAGTACACTTTTGTTTCTCAACACCTCCTTAACAGCCAAAAATGTTAACGACTTTTATACGAATAATTTAAAAAATAAAAGTCGGTGACTGATTTATATTGATGACTTTTAAAAGCAAGTCACTGACTGATTTTTATTGATGACTTTTATAAATACAAGTCTTAAATAATGGTTATCTAAGACATATAATATAAAAATCAAAACTAATTTTTATTTTGGATTTATAATATAAAAATCAAAAATAATTATTATTTTTTTTAATTTTGCATAAAAATTGCAAATAAAAATTTATTTTCAAATTTGAGTCTCGGTGAAAAAAGAAATCGATTGGTATGTATCACTTAGTTGTAGAACATTTCCTTCATAGTGAATTTTTTCATGACAGTTTTCATCAATAACTGTTATGTTCTTTCCCTGGTTTGATGTTATGCTTGAATTTCATTAGGTCAAAATCACTGCCATCAAAAACTGCCTTCATATGACAGCTATTTATTTGTCATGTCAAAGACTTTCGTAAAATTTTGGTGTCAGGTGATTGCCATTTTTTCTTTTTAATGTTGGGTTGAACCTGGCTGGACCCAAAGCCGCCTTTTAAGCAACAAAATTTCAAAAAATTAACGCCAGTAAATTTCACTTGTTATATAAAAAAAACGCAAAAGCAGTCTCCAAAAAAATTCTCAAAAATTAAGACGATTTTTTAGCCGGTTAAAACTGGCACTTCACTTCTAGACTAAAATTGAATGGGCTATAAAATTGCGAAAATTTTCTAGAAATTCTGAATAAAAAGTTGAAAATTTTGATGATATTTTTTTGAATTTTTGTGAACTTTATATAAAGTGTGAAACTTTGCTTACATGGTTTATATTTTCATAAATAATCAATACAAACAATTTTTCAAAAAACTAATTGCGAATATTGTATTAACACAAGGTGTACACTTTCATTTAACGCCTAGTGTATGTATATAAAAAATAGAAAAGTTTAAGTTTAACCTCTTATATTTTCTTTGTTTTTTCTTGCACCAAATAATTTCAGCATAGTTGAAATCAACGTAGAAAGTTCTATTGATCTGAATTTTTTTATAGCTAAAAGGTCGGTATTACATTCCGTGAAAACTCTGTTTTAGTTAGAATCAGCTGTTCTCATGGCAAGCGAACGCAAATTTGCCAACATTCATGTCATTTTATAAAACCGCGCGTGGTCATTTATGGCAACAAACGCAAATGCCACCAGATGACAACCCGTTTTCATTATTTTGACAACATTTGGTGCCGTGCACGGACTTTACCACTTTGTTGGTAGATCTACCCTTTTATAGCTATATTTTATTTTCTACCATTTTTACCAACAAAGGCTAAAAATCTATCAATATTTTCTGAAAAGTGAGAAGAGATTTAAGTGAACGCGCTATATACACATTTTGCCATCGAACACACAATAAAAATGAAAAGTTAACTCTGATCATAACCAATATAAAAGTGAAATTGTATCCCTGCTGTTTATGTAAGTATTTTTTCGTTTGCAATACGTTTGTTCACTGTCAACTGTCAACTAATGGGTTGCAAACAGTGTTGCCACTCACTAATTTTTTTTAGTAGTCAAAAATGTAGCAAATTTGACTGAAATGTAGCCATGGCATTTAGAAAATGCTGTTTGTTTCAATGTATATTCCGATTAGTTCTTGATTTATTTAATTTGTATAATAATAGGCTCGTCTGATCTGAGTTTAAAGAAGCGAATAAAACTAAGCTATTCCATTTTTCATTTGTTTATTTTTTCAAAAAATCAGCCCAATTTTTGTAATACAGTGCTTGTCAAAATAATAGCGCCACACCAAATTTACAAGTTTTGGCAACTCAATTTTAATTATTTTGTTATTAAAATAAAGCCCATTTTGTAACAAACACCATAGAAGTCCAAGTTTAAGACTTAATGCAAAAACTTTAATAAAAACCAATCAAACTTTCATAAAAATTTCAAGCTTTTTAATTCAAATTAAAAAAAAAAAGTGGAATGCGGTTTTATAGCTTACTAAGGTTTACTGCATTAAAGTGCAAGTTTGGAATTGAAAATGTAGGCATTTTACAAAGCTATGTATCATTGTAGCCAAACGGCAACGCTGGTTGAAAATTTCAAGCACTTCAAATTTAGTTGTAATCAAAAAAATTTGTAGTGGTTGTTTAATTAAGCCTCCTATTAAATTTATCCATGGCCGAATCACGGCATCCGTGATCGATTCGATTAGAAATTTCTTTTCAAGAAAGCGGCATTCGATAGCTAGCTGCCTTTTTTAGTTTAAAATTTATTGGAGCGAAAACAGCTGTCAGTTTATTTCATTCGATTCGAATCGAGTTTTATTCGATCATGGATGCCGTGATTCGGGCCCAGTTTTATGTATAGATTTTGACATTAAGAACCACCGAGACGAAAATCCAGCTGCTCTGGGAACATGAATTCGCATTGATTTATGCTATACGAGCAGAAGCTATCTATTAATGCTTCTTTTAAAAAATTTAACAACTTCTACCATTTTTAGTATGTAAAATCTACCACTATTAATTTTTTCGTGCACTGATTTGACGTCAACTATGACCTATGAAATGAAAACCAGGCATTATATAATAGTGGAAACTCTGGGCTATTGCTACTAGCTTATTTCACGAAAACACAAAAAAAAACTATTCATTTTACAGGGTTCGCCAACTAGAGCCAATTGGAAAATACTAAAAGTATATTCGAAATTTGTAGTCAGGAGTAATTGGCAATTCATGTCTATCTTTGGGTCTGACAAGTGTAGTATGAGAGTTTTTGAGCAAGCTTGGTTAGATCAACAATGTTTTATCAAAAAATCTACAATTTTTCAAGAGAACGTGAACTAAGTAAAAACACAAAATAAGTTACATATTTATTTTACATATATTTGAAAAAAATAAATTCAACTTTTTCAGGGCTTTACGCCAAGGGCGTAATGCGTAAACTTTTGTGAACCACTGTTAGTAATCCATAAATAAATGAATGTTTATGCGAATGCAGGAATTAAATGTCTAAATAAAATCCTATGAAACACATTGCCAACCAACAAAATATTTACTCAACTTTTATACGCTTAAAGTAACATTCATACAATTTTCCTGTACGAATTAATATATTTAGGAGCATGACGTATACGCACATACGTATACTATGTACATATGTATGTATTTATAAATTTGTGGGAAAATTAAATTTCTTCAAATATACATATAAATGTACCCTATAAAGAACAGTAACGACATAAATACTTGATTATTCGAGTGCGTGCAAAAATAGCAAACAAAAGGATAATTCTGCGCACACACACTAATAAAGGAATAAACTTATACGCAGGAAAAATCTGTATGTATTTTTTTGTATTTGATTCCTTCATCGAATGTAAAATGTTTAGCACTCTGTGGCTGCATGTGAAGCCTGCAGCTCGAAGGACAATCATGTACAGTGTTGCCAGGTTGACAATTTGTCCGTCATTTTAAAGATGACGATTTTTCTTTATGTGCAAATTAGGCTGGTACTCAACTTTGAAGATAGTTTCACAGACAACTAAAAATAGCAATGTAAACACTTCTTGAGAGTTTACCAATTCTGCTAATACATAATTGTCATATTGAAATTATATCATGCGGCAGCACTTAAAGTAGTTATCGAAAAGTATTTTTCTTCATTGTTTCATCACTATTTGTGCTGTTTTTGGCGGTGAAATTCGAAATTTTTGCGTTGTGACGTTGTGTACTGGTACACATTTAATTGAGAGAAGAGAATAATTAATAAGTTCTTTAGCAAAACTTGTAAGTATGAACAGTTTTTAATGCACAAAAGTTAGATGCAGATTGAAAAAAATGTGATTTTATTGCAATTAAAAATATTTTTGTTAAAAGTAATCCGGATTTTAAAAATTTTATTTCTTACGTATATTCTGATTGAATACAATAAAATTAAAAAAAAAGAAAAAAAAACAAAAAAGCTGCCTGGTTCTGTCTATTAAAATTTTTTGCATGCAAATGACGATTTTTGAGCAAAAAACAGACGATTACTCACTTCAATGACCTGGCAACACTGATCATGTGCTTGTGAAAAGTTTGTTGAAAACAGCTAGGAAATGACAAAATTGCGGTTAATTTCATAGAAAAGTTTTATTGGCAATAACAAAACCAATAACAAAGTAAAATTTGTAAAAAAAATAACAGAAAATATAAACAAAAACAATGGATGAAAAGTCGCTTTAAATAATAAATGGCAATTTGGTGAATCAAAATTGCGGTCGAAAGTTGGTAGTTTATTTTTAAGCCATAGAGGAGTAATAAAATGAATAAGAGAAATGTGTCAAAAACAATAATCGAAAGTAAAAGAAGCGAAAAAAAACAAGTAAATAATAAAGGGAGCTTAAAATAACCGAAAGTTTGTAATAATAAAACGCGCTCAAGAATATTTGATTATCTGTAGTGTGAGCAACTTTAAATGGCTAAAAGTTCGGGGACATTTAGATAAAATCAGCTTAGTTAAGTGAACTCTTTGAAACGAACAGCAAAACTTTTTTACTCAAACATAGCAAAACTTTGCATTGATTTAAAACCACAAAGCGATTACTATTTTAGCTAAAAAATATTTATGTAAGTACTTTTATGTAACTCGAGTAATATACCCTGTAGCGAGGTGTAGAGAACATTTTGAAACTTGAACGGTAATGCAAGAGTAGAATGCAAAAGCGGAGGTCCATATTTGAAATGTTTTTTTCTTATTTTTATTATTTTATTAGTTTTTTCTTAATTTGTTTTTATGCTTTAAATTAGATGGCTATTTCTTGTGACCACCAGTTTATAGCGACTGGGTTGTCTTATATGTAAATTAATAAATTAATATAAAATATAACAAACTAATCGGGGTGTTATGTATAAAATCGATAGCGTTATTTTTAATATGCCTTAAGTTTGTTCACTAGAGTGATAATGATTAATTCCCCGAAGACTTTTAATATTTCACCAAAAAAGCACATAGAACTGACATAACATAAATTAGATAATAAAATTAAATATAATGCAATTGAAAGAAAAATTTCACCATTTTTACTTTTTATTTTCAGGAACTTAACAAAAACACGTATGTACTGAAGTGGAAAATCTGGTAATAAAAAAAAATAAAAAATTATGTGATCGTAAAAAATTTAATAAATATTTGAAGCAAAAAAGTTGGCAGCGAATGATTGGTCAAGTGATAAAAATTCGTAGAAAAAAGAGCAATGCAACAAAAAATGTTAAACAAAGCAATGCAGTTTGGGTTAATTGAATTTAATATAACACGATGTTTCCAGTTATCGAATTAAAAAAAGTAGGCAGATTGTTTACAGAGAAAATTACAGAGGACAATTGATTTAAATAGATACATTTGTATGAGTATTGAATTAATTAGAGGTATATTTAAAACAATAGTTTTATAAATCATATGTAGGTAGGTGGCACTCCGAAAAGTGAAAAATTCATCAATTTATTTAATGTGTAGTAGGCATAGCATTTAGTACTGAAAATTACCGGTACATTTAATTTTTTATTTTTTTTTAATTTCAAGTAAAAAAGTGGATCACATTGAAATTTTTAGCGTGAACATTTAAAACAAAACAAAAGCTCCGGGCATAACCTCTAAAATAATTCCAAATCAAATTTTTCTCAAAATTTTGAAAGTGTATCGTTTTTTGGCCTATTTTTGTTGAAAATAACATACAAAGCAAATACAGGCCAAAAAAACGATGAATTTTCAAAATTTAGAGAAAAAAAGTTTGGGCGCTATTCTCAGATTTTCGGTTCATGAATTTTTTATTTACCAGAACATAAGCTGAGCTAGTAAAATTGAGTATGAGGCATTGTTCGTATGGACAACAGCTATCAAACTTGTTATATGTGCATTTTAGGTTGTTTAAAGCAAATTTTTGTTCCACAGCGTTACCAATAATGAGAGGATGTTTATAACAAACTTTGATAGAGAGGTTAGAAAATTTGTTCACTAACTTTATATACAATCTCCGCTAAGGCGCTATTTCTTTTCAAAATCAATAGTTTTTTCCATCGGAATTATAAAACTTATTATATTTTAAAACTTTCGCCAAAATATGTCGGCAAAATATTGAGATTTAGGTAAGCTAGACCAATTAGAAAATACCTCCAAAAATCGGCTTTTTTATAAACAAAATAAGGTTTTAAAAATATTTTTTCCAATGATAAAAAAGTTTAACATAGAAAAGTTTAAGAGCTGGTCTGCATAAAAATATTTAAAAATTTTATCAGCCGAATCAAAATAATGAATTAAAATTTTAAAGTGTTAGTACCAAAAAAACGGAGTTACATGCCACTTTTTAGTCCTACCTGTTTTTGATACTCTTTTCAAAATTTTTTTTTGCTTCTCCGGGAAAATAAAAAATTTGTTGGTCACGGCCTTTGTGAATTAACTTTTAATAGTTTTAATTTAATATATAATTCCATCTATAACCGAGACCAGATAAATAAAAGTTTTAAAGTTAGTACAAATTTCACAAAAGTTATTCAAACTTAAAAAAATTGTTATCAAAATTTCAAACTTTTTAATGAGAATTATTAGAAAATTTTCGGGTATGCAGTTTTGTAATCCATTAAATTTTAGTCGAGGTGCAAGTTTCAAGTTAATTAAAAAAAATAAAAAATATCAAACTTCAAAAAATTTTGCTCAAAATTTAAAACTATTTGATCAGAATCTTTAGAAAGTTTTCAGGAACGCAGTTATGAAGCCCACTCAATTTTGGTCTAATAAAATGCAAGTTTCAAGTCGCAACGGTAATTGATTTTTTTTTTTTAATTTTTTGTGGGGGGTGCCAGTTTTAAGTTAAATTCCAAAAAAAAAATAATCCAACTTCAAAAATTGTTGTATTTAAAACTTTTTTATTAGAATCTTAGGAAAGTTTTCGGGTATGCAGATTTGAAGCCCATTCAATTTTAATCTAACAATTGGATTTTTTTTTTGGAGGGTGTTGCTCACAAAAAAAGACCTTTAACGCGCGTTGTAGAAAGAAAATGCGCATTACCGTAAAAGCAGTGTGTGGGTGTATCAATTATGAGCATTACATACCCTATTTCGTCAGAAATCCCTTTTAAATATAAACCATGGAGCTTTCTCTTAATGAACACTTACTTAATTAGCATCAGTTTAGTTTTCCAAAAATCCAATTGCTCATTAACGCATTCGCTAATGGTTTGATTTAATTCGAATGCCTTTCATCAATTACCAAGAATTGTCTACACTAAATGGTAAGAAAAACAGAATTCACGAAATGATCAAATGTGAGTCACAGCTACAGTAAATAGTAAATGAAATAAATGAATTTCAATTAATTGACCAGAAACGCGTCACTCATACGCCCCGGTCATCCACTGGTATTTGACGCAATACTCGTAGATTACGAAGAGCAACGAAATGAAAAATAAGCAACAAAAAAGCGACAGCGATTTAACAATGTGGCAGTGAAAGGCCAATGAAAGCTATAGCGCCGCGGGAAATGTGATTGAAAGTGTGATAACGAATTATTGAAGTGATTGCATAAGCACAACAACAACTGCCACTACGAGTATACATACATACATATATGTATGTATTATTAAATGAAGCTAAGGGGCTGTTAAGGGGTGAGAAGAGTAAAAATAACACTACAAATAAAAAAAAAATCTAATCAAACAAAAACACCTTGAACAATAACAAAATAAAATCGCTTGTCTAGTGCCACCCAACAGCAGCAACAACAACAATTGACAGCATGACGGAGAACAAGGACAAGCACGCAACTGGCAGTGGCAGCGGCGGTGGTGGCGGCACTGAAATCGCAGGCACCAACAACAACAATAGCAATGTACAAGGCCAAAGCACCACCGTCAGCTGCGCCGGCGGCAGCAAGCCGAAGGATAAGAAAAATGACAACGACACGATAGTCGCGCTGGCGGATACGCAATATGAACGGGAGAAGGATAAAGAACCGCATGACAGGTGAGTGAGATAATGAGTGAGAGACACATGCAGACAGAAATATCAATGACAAATATATATGTACATACATACTTGAAAAGAAGTGTATATAGTAAATCTAAAAACAAGTATGCACAAAGCGACATAAATGTCGGCATGAACAAGGGAGATGCTCTGTGTAAACGCACGCATATCTATGTATAAACATAAACTTATAAAGGAGTGATTGTAGGCATGACGCTTGGCTTGGCACGGTTTGTGTGAACTCAAATGAGGGAAATTATTACATTACTTGTTTCTCTTTTCTTTTTTTGTTTGTGTGTGAAAGAAGACTAGAGGGTGAATGAAAAGTTGTGTGTGCAGCTGTTAAATAAGACAAATGGTTGTCAAGTAAAGCCAAGCGATGTGTTTTAATAAACTGGGACGCGAGAATGAATTGCGTTTTTGTTTTTGAACATTTGTGCACAAATACATACAAATGCGTGTAATGGTGTAAAAATGCTGGATTTTCTTTAATTTCATTTATTTTTCACCTTTCTTTAACTCTAAAAAAAAAAATTATATAAAAATTTCTTTTATGTGCCCAGCTTTAGCTAAATGGATTAACCTTGCTTGACATCGAGCATTGCGAGTATAAGTAAATAAATAAACAAAGGCAAGGGCACAAGCGAACTCAAATAGATAGAGAAAATAGATAAATGCTGAAATGTAAATATGTAATAAACTGAAAAGTGTCTACGAATGCTTTTGTAAATATTTATTGTATATAAACATATGTACACATTCACAGCACCTATAAAGATGGCTAGCGAAGCGCTTAAATGTGTACGCACATACTCTTGTGGTTAGTTGATTAGGCTGACTGACATTTTAACCCGTTTTGGCTAATTTTCTTTTGTCTATTTAATGTTTTTAATTTTTTTCTATAAAAGTTTAGCACATTACATAACCAGCACCATATAAATCCACATTTCAAACTTCGGACAAAAATTATAAAAATTCAAAAAACTTTAAAAATTACAGCCAAAATTTTTAAACTTTCTATTCAAATATTTTAGAAAAAGTTTAGGTGTGCAGTTTTATAGCCCATTAAATTTTAGTATGTGAAAGTGCAAATTTCAAGACGCTAGACAATCGCGTTGATTTTTAATAATTTTTTTTTTTGCTGACTGTGTTGTGCATTTTCTTCCATATAAAAGAAATTGTCGAGCATACTTCATGTCACTTAACTTAATTAGCTGACCAGAAATTTACAGCAAAACTCATAAAAATCAGAATTCCAACCTTAGTGCAAAATTTAAAAAATTCTTCACCTTTTAATTAAAAATTTTCATGGTATCAGGTTTTGTATAATAAAGTGGAAGTTTGGAGCAGTTAGGGCTACCAAAAATTTTAGGGAAAGCAGGTTCAACATTTGAAACCATTAAAGTTCAAAAATGGAGGGAACTGAAGGTTTGCTTTAACGCATTTCCGAATAAAGGTATTTATGCAATGACTGTGTGCAACATCTTTAACTATGTATCTGTAAATTGCGATGCCTTTCCTTGATATCCCATAACTATCGATACATTGCTACATTATTCTATCGATTTCGATAACTATCTTTAACTTCAATAAGTAGCAATGAATTCCGATAACTATCTACAAGTATGGTTTTATTTCGATTTCGCAAACATTCGAAAACTATCACTAACTTTTGTTAAAAAGCGATAACTGTCTTTACCTATCAATAAAGTTCGATGACTGTTTATAAGTTTCATGCATTTTGATAAACCTCGATAACTGATTGAACTTCATTAAATTTTTATAACCCGATATACTTACATTTCGATAGCTTTCCATAAGCTTTGATAATTCGATAAATTTCGATAAGTAAATGCATTTCAATAATTTGATTAATATTTTTAACCAAATGCATTTGGATAACTCGATACATTTTGATAGCCCGATACATTTTGATAACTATTGATAAATTTTTGTAAAATTGTAAATTTTGATAACTCAATATATTTCGATAGCTCGACAACTTTCGATAATTCAATAGACTTCTACAACTCAATAAATTTTGATGTCTCAATAAATATCGATAACTAAGTAAATAAGATGCGATAGCCATAAATTTTGAAAATTCCATAAATTTCTATAACTAAATATTTTAACAACTAAATTTATTTCGGCAGCTCGATTGGTTTTGATAACTAAACGCATTTCGATATGCATAGATATATCGTATCTTTGATCGTTTTATAGACTAGTACGATTTCATTTAACTTATCAATTAAATTGCTAAATTGGTGTCAACCCTCGTCAAAAATATTTTCCAAATTGATACAGCTTTCGTAAAGCTTCTCTCGTTTATACCGAAATTAAAATATTTTCTTTAATTGCTTCATTTAATTAATTTAGATTTTCTAAACAGGTGGCAGCTCCCCTTAAAAATATTTTTGAAATAAAGCACTCTTAGACCACTACCACACTTCTTAAATTATTTCATTGAAGATATTAATTAAATTGATTTTAACTTTTTGGACAGGTGGCCACCATCTTAAAAAATATTTTCGAAATAAGCGGGTTTTAACGCCATTCGTTTGACGCCCACAATGCTGCGTTACTTTATTCAACGTATTAGTTAATAGTTTTTTGGCGGGTCCCAGCTCCAGCGTGGACCTCTGCACCGGGAACCATTCTCCAAGCTGAAATATGGAATAATAATTGCTTCATTTTTATAATCCTACTCCTGATTTAACAAGAAAATTTAAATTAAAGGTCTTGCTCAACGGTAGCCACCTCCCAATAAATGCTTGGCAACGATTGAGTGGTTGCCTCTTAGATTTGCAAATTTTGCAGCTTTGGTCTATACTTTCTAAAAATATGGAGGAATTTAAAAATTTCGTGGAACTATATTTAATTTTTCATTCAAATATACCAGTTTTTAGGCATTACAACGCACACAATAAAGATTCAATTAGAGTATGAAAACACATAGCATGCGCCAAAGAGCTACACAAATATTTTCTTTTAAATTACATTTGTACTCTGATTATAAATTTAATATAGTTAATGAAATCATTCAATTAATATGCATATTTTAAGTTTAATTTGTGAGAATATCTGTTCAACATATTGCTGCAAAAAAATGTTGAAATGAAAACAAAAAAAATGCAAAAATATGCAGTGATTTTATTTATAAACCGCAGAAAAACTTATTACTTAAGGTGTGTTAAAAACAAGAGTAATTGTAAACAAGCGGATATGAATTTAAATGGAAACGCATACAATGACAGCAGAAAAAATTGCAACTAATTAAAGCGAAAAATGTGTTTGTGCTTTAAAATTCTGAATCGTAGTTTTTGATGGAAACCGAAGAAGGTTTGCAAGACTAAAATAAAAAAAAAAAAATAGTCCAATTAAAATATCGTTATAGCCGTAATCCTTATTAGATATGCAAATTCTCAATTGTTCTTTTGAATATTTGCGGTACACAATTATTCAATAATATAATATGTGTTTGCTTGTGTGTGTGGGCGCCAAAGAACAATAGGCGATTTCTGATCAGTTTTCTTCTATGGAAATTTGCTATTTAATCTGATGAAAATTGATGCTAATTAGTGCTAAGCTTCATATATATTCACATGTATGTATATATAAACAGCCATCTACACATACATACTAAATTTATACCAGTTTTATTTGTTCGCTTTGTGAGCTTAAAATTAGCTAAATGAGCCTGCAAAACATAATTCCCTGTAGGATTTTTATACTATTTTAAGCATTTATGTGTGATAGACATATTTATATGCCCATATGTATAGGCATTTACAAATATACAAGTAATATTAAGTCCCTGCCGACAAATTTAGAGAAAGTCCTGTAGAGCCTAGTTCCGCCCTACAAATTTCAGAACTGTCTCTGAGCTAATACTGGGCAGTTGAAACTTGCGTTGTGCTAGTTGCGCTATCGTCAAAGTTTCTCACATTTAGCATGTGAAAGCTTACAGAAGTAAATGTACAAATTCTCACATCTCGTACAATACCAGTGGAGGAAGTTGTGAGTTTTCAGATTAAAAACTTAGACGAAATTATGAAATTGAATAAAGATAAAAGAAATGAAGGTAAAATAAAACGAAATATGTAAACGAAAAGTAACAGATAATTAAAAAATTACAGCAAACCAAATTATTAAGGGACCATCCCTTGAGGTACCGCCTTTCCAATAACAAAGAACAATCGAAAACAGTTTACGTGGTCCAAGGTTACCCGTTACATACATAAAAAAATATTACGATGAATTAATAACTCTCCTCCTTTTTTCAAATCGGTTAAAAAAAGAATTTTTCCCTGTATGTCAAGTGGGTAATATATATTCTAAATATAAACTAAAACGAACCATAGTTGCGAAAATAGGTAAAATATATCGACTCTTACACCACCCAATGAAGAAATGTTTGAGGAGTAATTTCTTTCCATTTAAGTAATATACTTTCCAAATATTAGGTACAATCCCGTATTCCTCGGAATAAAACTAGCAAACTGTCAAAAATGAAAAAAAAACCCCAAATTTTGGGTGTAAATTTTTGCTTATTTTGTATGTAAACACACTCAGCTCACACGTGTAAATAACCAAAAATACTTTCAAATTCATTAGAATCCACTTAAGCAAGTAATTAAATACTTTTTAACATGAATTCTTTTGTTTACAATTTGGTTGCCAAACACATTACAGCTGATCGTTTCACACATTTACCAGAATTTACCAACAAAAAAATCTTCGGACTAAAACTGGTAACTTCTGACAGAGAGAGGACCTTATTTACTATCTTTTTTGTCCTCTCAATAGTCAGAGAACCGAGTACGGAATCGATTTCCAGTAAAATCTGACTGATTCTGACTATGTCCGACAAGTCCGCACTCGTACGGGATCGCAACTATTTATGAACCATATTGCACCATAAACACGGGATTTTCAAATATCTCGACTCCTGCGCCACCTACAGCATTAATTCTTTCATACTGCAATGTCATCAGGTTATGAGCTAAGTTTGAATTTTTCATATCTAGCTCATCGGAGTGTTGTTTAAAAAGTTATTGGAAGATTTGATTACAGGTGAAACATAATAAATGCTTTAAAAAATTAATACATCCAATAATCTAATCTTAAACCTTTTTTTCTCACAAACAGCATATTGTTCCACATCTGTCCAAAATGAAATCATGAAGCCATAAATTCTGTAGACGGTGGCAATGGCCACTTCATAAGTCACCGCTAAGTTAAAGAACGAGTTGAAAGCACTGATTTGTATAGTTAGATTAAGAACCTATGCCACCGCACCATTTCAATCTAGCTCGGCGCGAGTTCAGAACCAATTTGATTTGCTGCAGGGGTTGTACATACATATACATATGTATATGTAAATAACTAATTTAGATGCGAAAACATTTACCTAACTCTAGTAACTCAATCGTTTTGGGATTAACAATATTTTAATGAGAATGAATAGCTTTTCATGCAATAGAGTTTAGTTATCTCACACACACAAATATGTATAATTAAGTGCACACGTAAATTAATTGCGGTTATATATAACGACGAGAGAACAATTAATAGCTCAGTTCAAATGCAAGGTACAAGTTGACTGCTATTATAACACGACTCCACAAATATTTTAGTGCTCTTGTTTCAGAGTGAAAATTAGTGCGTACCGATAAATAAATCTTTACTGACTGTTGGGTGTTGAACAAGTTAGTAGTTAGTTAGGCCTTAAATGCAACTTTAATATCACTAAAGATACGTCAACTACTACCCCTCCACGCTTTTCCACCACGTTGTTCATAGCCTTGGAGATTGTATAGTTATAACTCCGCATATTCCTTAATAAAACAGACAGGATGCTGTCCGGTCCTGGTGATTTAACTCCGCGAAAGAACCATCTTTAGCTAACGCAGCTTAACTTAGTTTAATGTTTCCTCAGGACTGCCACCAGCCTAGCTGTTCGGACTCAAGGTGAAAAGATGTGTGGGGATGTTACTTGATATGGGAGGGATGGGAATGAAAGGAAATTGTGAATGGCTCAGAACTAATTTTTTCAAGCCCTCGGGCAACATTACCTATTATACTTAAGTTTTAGAGAGAGGATTTAAAATTTAGGAAAAGACTGGTGGGGTTAATTGCTCCTCTGAAAAGTTACACGACTTTTTAATGAACCTTAGCAGTTTATTGAGCGAAAGAGTAGGTTAGGTTAGGAAGGCGCGTAGGAATGACTAGTACTTCCACTCGAAGGCAGATTTGCAGATTTACCCATTGCGAATGCACTGTCTGAGTGCCAGGAGTAGGCACATTCTTGTAGCCGAGGTTAAACCATTTACTAACCCGGATGAAGCCGTGGATGCTTGATATTTTCACCTCCGCTATCTCCCCCAAGCGTTATCTCAAATTCTTGAGAGCTCGATTCCGATTCATCCTCATCCCGACAACTTCTGCAAAGGGAGCTTCTTGTCGGCCATTGCGACTGTTGAGGCAACGCGAACAAAATTACATACATATACTAAAGGGGTATTCTCGGAGTTTTGCAAAACCCTTGCACAGTGCATGGATTGTACGGTAAAAACTGGTTTTCCTATGGGACAGATTTTTGCAAACCGTGTAATCCGTGCACCGTGCAAGGGTTTTGCAAGACTGCGAGAATACCCCTTATATCTCTATTGTTTCCTTTGGGGCAGCTGATTTCGATTCATCAATGTGCAGCATTCGAAGCTGGTAACGATTTTATCGAGTTCACTCAGATTCAGTGATAGCAATTTTTTCGTATTCCTAGCAGACATTCGAATTCGTACATTTTCTTCGATGGATTCTGTGATAGCCCTGATTGTTTCATAATTTTTCTGATTTTTTACTCAACACAAAGTTTTTTGATTTCTGACAGATGACAGTTAGCGACGCACATGTTCTCACTAATGGCGGCATACACAGCGCGTCTGACTCGTAAGTCGGTTTGGATGGGTTTGTGAAAATAAATATGGTTAGGCGAGTCAACACGTACACAAATGACTCGCGAGTCAGACGAGCCGTGTATGCCGTCTTTTAGACTTTCATTAAATGCTGCTCGATAAAGAAAAGCAAATATTTTTTCACTTTCATTTTGTGTTAAACAATTTTTTTTTTAATAAATATGTGACAATGTGCACACAAGCATAACATGCCTAACCATGTTTTTTTTCTCGCAAATTCAAGTTTGCTATAAATGTAGACTTCCAGACGGTCGGACGTTTTCAATCCCGAGCGCATGACAAGAGTGGGCTTACCAAGTCTTTTTTATTCTCTGCTCTTCCTTCAAAACTTGTATCTATCAGACTGCCATATATGAAATGCATTAATGTCTGATATCATACTATATCGATGGCTGAGTGGAAGATCGACCTATCTCGGCAGCCAGTTCGAAAACGCTCTATCTCAAAAAACTTTTCAAGAACGCCCTATTTCAGAATTCGTTTCAAAAACGCCCTATCTCAGCTGCCGATTCAAAAACGCCCTATATAAGCATATTTTCAATACATTTTGAAGTGTGATAGGGCGTTTTTGAATCGAATTTTGAGATAGGGTGTTTTTCAATTAAATTCTGAAATAGGGCGTTCTTGAAAAGTTTTTTGAGATAGAGCGTTTTCGAACTGGCTGCCGAGATAGGTCGATCTTCCACTCAGCCATCGATATGTTCGTATTTTACAGAACAAGTTTTGAAATAAAGGGCCAAAGGCATTTTTAGAATTAAAGCCAAAAGACAGCCCTTTGAAATTTAGTACGGATGGTCACCATAGGTATGATTAACAAAAAAAAGATTACAATTTATAGTTAATACTAGAGATGGACGCGGTATATCAGGACACGCGGGACCCACAACACTTTGCGGCCAGAACGAGACCAAAATCCCTTCCCGAAGTTCCGAAAATTCAGAAACTATTCCTTAAAATGTTGTATAAAACTAGCACTTTTTTATGTTTTATTGAGACGAAAATGAACAAAAAAAAGCAAAAAAAATTATTATTATCTTTTTTTATTATTTAACACACGAACAATTTTAAAAAACGTCAGGATGGGCGGGTTCGGAACTTAAAAAGTGAATTTCGCGATGAACGGGATCGGGATTGAATATTTAGTCCCATGTCCAGCTAATACCTACGCCTTAAATATACTGAATATTCACTTTCAGTTACATTGCCCACCAACTACACTCCACCCTAACTTAACCTAAGCCCCCTTCCAAAATATTAAATGAAATATTCTTTTTCATGAGAGCATGGCAAGCGCACTGCCAGATCGTAGTATCGTAGACATTTTTCATATAAATTTTGTATTAGTAAGCAAATCAATTCAAAATTAATATTTATGAAAGCAAGCGGAAGGATTTCGTTGGATTTTCTCGCAAAAAGGCACACTTAAGATAAACACGAAATAGCTGATGCTATTAAAAGCTTTACATTTGCTGCTGACTTAAATTGCGCTAAACTATAATGAAACAAAGTCATTAGCCACATAGCTTTGCTGGCTCATGCTGCTGATGCTAAAACGTTGTACACAAATTAGTTCTTACTTCTATTGGATGCAGCGCAGATTTTAGCTTTGAAGCTGGATAAACGTAGAATTAAATTGAAATACTTGAGAGATGGGAGTAGGAGGAGGAGTAGGAGAGAAACTGTGTAATAAAGCTATCGCAGCATTTCACTTAAAATTCTCGTTTTACTACTTGCGCGTGTGGAAGTGTAACTTTTCCAGCACAAATCAACTGCGTGATTAATCATAATCAGCGAAAGTTTGCGGGCTTTCGCGCATCGACAGCAAACGCGATTTAGTTTAGTTTGCGCGCGAATTTCAATGAAAGCCGTGCAGGTGAAATTTAAAAATAGTGACTACATCGTCGGGTATCCTGGGAAACCATAAAATTCGAAAGCGACATGACTGCAGATACTAGCTTGTGGCTGACGGTTTCCCAGCAGCTGCAAAATGAAAGATAGATTGAAAAAGGGATGAAAACTTACAACTTTTTGAAAATCTAGTAAAATAAAATTAGCGAAAACAAAGCGGAACTGCTGAAAAATATTGAGGATGCGAGAAAAAGTCGCAAAACGAAATTAACTACAGCTCAAATTGAAAAAAGCTCATCAGCAGTGCAAAAGTAGTGGGAGCCGAAGTGCTTACAACTTAAAGTCGTAATTACTGGAGGGTTGCGGAGCTAATAAAGAGATGATTGCAATTCATCATCTTTCAGAAAACCGGTTTTTGAGGAGATGTCGTATGTACCAATTAACGGGCGTTGATGTTTTTTCTTTGGCTTTAAAGCGTTTCAGACTGCTTATCGAATACTCCGTTCTCCAGAGTGTGCTCTGCCCTTTTGGCTCATCAATTATGAAAAGAGATGAGATATACTAAGTATCACTTCTCAAGAAGTACTATGATCTAATCTAAATTGAACCATGAAGGCAAAGCTTTTACTGCGAATGAAATATGATCAGCCGAAGTTAGATGACCCAACCGTTCATAAAGGCGAGACCGAATATAAATCCTAAATCATTTATGAAATAGTTGGGCCTTATACCAATAGCCGGACAACTAATTATTTAGTAATATTTCAAAATGTTGGCGTCAGGAGTTCCATGAAGGAACCTTCATTCTAAGTACCCGTATATTGGCCACCTCTGTCTCGGGTAACTTAATCCTGAGGTTTGCAGAGAGTTTTTGCAAAGGACACCTCCTTCAACTCTGCCGTCATACTTCGATTTATGTGGAAAACTTTTAATTGAGCATCTGTCGCAAAGGCTTCCACTTTCACTCGATATGCACAGATGCAAGAAAATAAAACGAAAACCTTAATAACGAAGATACTTTAAGATTGTCGGCTTATGTAACTCATAGCTCGAAATAAATTGTTAAGGTCTGTAGAACTCGACATTTGAATAAAACTTTCGTTGCTTCTAAACTTTCTGAAATTCTCGATATAATACGCTGTTCTCTTCACGCTTTAATACTGTTTAAGCGACTTATGCATTTCCCGCATAAACAAAGAACAGCGAACACCCACACGCATTTATATTGCATTCCCGCATAAACCAAGTGCAGCGAACACACACACGCACTTGTGTTTAAAAGTATTTCGCTCGTTCTTAATTGGGTATGCATTTTTTATGCAATTCTCAAATATCTCTTCGCTGAACTTAGTGAAGTGATAAGTCGCTGGCATTTTCAGCATGGTCAACGCTAAACCAGCTTGGCTCATCACGATGGTCAACGCTAAACCAGCTTGGCTCATCACGATGGTCAACGCTTAACTAGCTTGGCTATCACGCGGTGCTTTGAGCATCGCTCCCACTCCACTCCCGGAGTACTTTTTGGTATGGTAGTAAGCTCCGGCTTACAAGCCACACTGGGGCTCTGCATGAATGCATCCTCAAATAAATCCCTGCTCATTCCACAGCAGCCTACGGCAGCTAGAGCATGACTCCTCCAATGGAGTCCCCCCAAATAAATCCCAGCTCATTGCACAGCAGCCTACGGCAGCTAGAGCACGACTCCTCCAGTGGAGTCCCCCAATTAATATATATGGTCACCTTTAAACCTGGTCTCCCGCTCTCCCTCAGCTAAACAAATACATATGTACATATGTATGAATATACTGGTCATATGAAGTCCTGATTACGGGCTTTTAGTTTGCTTATTTCCTCCTACAAATTCCATCCTTTCAGTCATTTGAAATTAAATTTCCATTCGGCGGTGAAACAGTCTTCTCATTTTGGAATTTATTGCGGCTTCTGGTTATTTATTCATAAGTAATTTTAACTGGTAGAACCGTAGTTTTTTTAGTGCTTTAAAGTGAGCCAACTCAGCCCTGCAGCTTTGCTGAAGAGCATGCATCTGCCTTGCTCCTTCAGTTGAACACCACAAGTGGCAGGATATGGTTTAGTTAGTACGTTGAGTTTACTTTGATGTGAGAAGAATTTATAATGGCAAAGCAGTAAAATATTTACATTCTTACATATGTATGTACTTAAAAAAGAAGCAAAACAAGAAACATTTTTTTCAAAAAAAATTTATTATAAGAGTTACAACAAGGCCACGATGCTTTCGGCATACAAATTAAATAGCTGCAGCAGATGGAAAGAAAAATGTGCAAGCATGAAAATGTACAAAATGATGATATGCGAAATTGAAAAAAGGAAATAAATAAAAAAATGTACAGGAATGAATAGAACTTGTCAAAATAAGACTGTCATAAGCAGAATTTATACGCTCGCCAACTACATACGTTTTTATGCATATTAGGGCGGGTCGAAAAACACAAAATGTTTGATACGAAAATTGTATAGGTCTTAAAATGTGCTATTTTAGTCCTTTATTCTAGAATCCTGGTGCTCTGCGACAATATCTTCAGTCTGCGGAATGAGCTTGAAAATATTAAAATAAGAGTGGGAACACCAATTTTTTCAAATTTTTACAACGACTTGTATAGATCAAATCCGGAACTTATTTCCTATCATAAAATCATAAAGAATAATTTGTGTAAATTTAAAGTAAGTAACATAAATATTTTAATTAATAAGGTAGGAAATCAAGATTAATTAATTAAGATATTGATGTTACTTTTAAATTGCTCCGGATTTGGAAAATTGGTATTCCCACTCCTATTTTAAAATTTTCAAGCTCATTCAGCAGACTAAAGATATTGTCGCAGAAAAACAGGATTTATTTTCTAGAATAAGGGATTAAAATAGCACCTTTTACGACCTATACAAATTTCGTATCAAACATTTTGTGTTTTTCTTCGACCCACCCTAATGTCCATATGTATGTAGTTAACATTCGTATCCATACTTGTGTAAAATATATAATTGAATCTTCATAGGAAATTGTGAAGGAAGCGCAAGAAATGTTAAACAAAGTAGCCGAAGGGCATCACGTTCTACTGGGTCGTCTCGTAAAACCAATACCCCTTGCCACCATCCTTCATTGCACCCGGTGCGGTATCCCGAAAATATGTTAATAGTATTGTCAAATTTTCCGTAACTAAACGAAGATATTACAAATGCTAACAATTGCGTTTGCAAAGTGCCCACAGCATGTATCCCACATGAAAATAGCGGAATAGTTTGGGCAAAATATTTACTGACTCAAAGGGATGGGTTCGTAAAGGTCGAACATGCAAGCTCACAGCGGCAGTTCGGTGATGCAAGCGTGAGCATGAAAAGATTAAGACATAGCGGTAATAATGATAAGATCAAAAGGTTCATATGCCATATTTTAAAATGGTGATGGTTAATTTTTTTTTTAGAAATTCGTTTTTTGCATGAGCGCACACATTTGATATTTTAAAAAGATTACCTAGTTTAGACGCCCAGAATTCAGCTGTGTAAAATATACATTTTTTTCGTGCTGCTATAGATTGTAATATGGAGCTGTAGCAGATTACGTACCATTTTTTGTGCGTTATTTATTTTTTTCCATTATTATTTCTCCAAAATTTTAAACGCAGTATGCATACAAGTTTAAATACTAAATGTTATGGAATATTTTTTTAAATGTTTTCCATAAAGATCAGTTGCTCTGACATAAAGCATAATTTATTTTTTTTTAGGAATAGCTTTTTCCTATATTATTTTTTATAATCGTCTTTACTGTAAAAACGAAAATAATTGTTTGCCTAATTTTCCTATGGGTTTTTCTTGTGCATGTATGTATGTAGAAATCTCATATTCTGGCGGTTTTTTGCAACATCTGAATACAGGAAATTTGCTATAAAAAATATTGCTATAACTTGTTACCATAATTATTTAAAATATATATTTTTTTTACTCTTTTATATCTGTATAATTTATAAGCTTTTTATGGCAATGTAAATAACGCATATTTTAAAAAAATTTTGGTGCATCGCAAACAGAAACTTCTGTTAAAAATTTTTTAATAATTTTTTACTAAAATTATTTAAAGTATTTTTACTCTTTTGTATCTGTACAATTTAAAATATTCTTTAATTAGCTTTTTTGTAAATTTTGTATCTATAATTTACTAAAATCGATATCAGACAAATATTTCCTTGCTATAAATTTGTCCTGTAATTTTTTAACCTTAAATGTATATCTCGAAAAATGACGAATTTTTAGAAAATTATTATAGTATGCAGTTAACGGGTTACGTTACTTTTTACAATCTGTGCTATAATTTTTTTAATTTAATTTCAAAAAACTTGCTCGTGTAAATAAAGAAATATTTAGAATTTTTTCTGCGCGTTTTATTCAATACAGAACGTTTTCTAAAAAAAATTTATTACGGGGTGAAAATGTGAAATTCCAAGATTTTATCGAAACAACAAAGCCGAAAATCTCGCATCGGTCATTATATTTGCTTATGGTTGGTGACTGATGCGAAATTTTTGGTTGTGTTGTTGTTGATAAAATTTTGGAATTTCACATTTTCACCCCGTAATAAATTTTTGGCCAATTATGTTTTTTATACATTTTTCACTCTTCTTCTTTCCATATAATTTTTTGTTGCACTACTTATCATAAACAGTTTTTACAATATTGTTTTCTACTTTGATATAATAAAAATATTTACTTCTTATTTTAGCTCTTATTATATTAATTGTTTTTTTTTGCGATTTAATTTTTTTAATAACTTTTCTAAGCTGCTTTCACTCTGTTAGAACATCTGTTATTTTTCTTGGAAAACTGTTTTCGAGCATCTCATTTATTTCACCTTTGCTATAATTCTGCATTATAATTACAATATTTCGTAACATAAATATTTTCTACAACAAATCTCACTTCCATAGTTCTTGTAGGTAAGGTTTAAATTTTGATACAAATTTTTAATTTTTTTTTTAGTAAATAAATTAAGAAAACTTTTCTTAGAAATTATTTCAACAAAATTTTTATTTAAGAAGACTTTTCTTAGAAATTATTTCAACAAAATTTTTATTTTTATCGAACACCTAATAATTCTTTTGAAAATTATTTTGCGTGAATTAATTTATTCTACTTTTGCTATAATTTTTCGCTATAATTTTTCCCTATAACTTTTACTAGAAAGTGACAATTCGCACGATATTTTTCCCCCATTTATTGGCATAATAATTTGTAGTTTGCATTTTCGATTTTTTTTTTTATTATAAATTTGTTGTCGCTGTTCGCTATAATGTTTTTCTATAATTATTTTGGAAGCACTTTTTTAGGTGTTTTCACTCTATTCTAATATCTAACAGCTTTCTTAGGAAAATGTCTTGCCTTTATTTCATTGATTTTAGCTTTGCTATAATTCTTCATCACAAGTTTTCTCTATACTTCTTAGTGTAAATAATTTTACCAATATTTTTTTAACATTGATGCCAAAATAACTATTGCTTCTCGTTTAAAGTTTTGTTTATATTTTATTTTAAGCTTTCGCTAAAATTATCTGCTATAATGTTCTACCAATTATTTTTCAAGAATTTTCCTCACTGATCTAAAACTTCAGATTTTTTGGAAATGGTTTCGTGAGAATTTTGTTGGCTACAATTATTTACCATAATTTGTTTGTCAAGATTGAAACCCTTCTAGTGTATGAGTTACTTAAGAACAGCCCCGGTATAATTTGAAAAAGTTTAAATTGGCAAAGGCGCTGAGCCATAGTGAAATAATACCAGATAACCGACGTCTTCATATTTGATAGCGAAATTTGATTTTGTTATTATTTTTTCTTTCGCGTCTGGTATTCGGTTTTTTTTTAAATTCTGGCATTAACCCTTCGCTTTGTTGCACGCCTCTGTCCAATTTCGGCCTAGATCCTCATCCTTCCGGATTGAAAACATCAGTACTGCAACGCTGTGTGTGCTTTTGCACAAGCCTCAAGAATTTCTTAGAATTTTTTCTTAAATTTTTTATTCAAATCAAAAAAATTCATAAGTTCTCACACGAAAGGGTTAACGTGAATGTCAAATCAAGGAAAAGTTCGTGATAAGAAATTGTCAAATAAGAGTATCGAAATAGAATATCATTGCTATCTGGCACACTTTATATTATTTCACTATGCACTGAGCAAGCCTGAAGAGGCCAGTTAAGAAGCAATGATGTGTAACAAATAAGGGCAAAAGTAATCTGACAGGCGAGTGAAAATAGATAACAGCACTGAAAAAGTGAGTGAAAAAAACAAGAAAAGAATCAACCGTTATCGCCGAAAAAAGTTTTAAAGAAGGAAAAGCGACAAAGCAAACTCCACCTTAGAATACCTTTGATTTGACCTTCACTTTTGCACCCACCCAACCAGTGATGCCAGATTGTGGGTAATTTCCCTATTTGAGGGATATTTTGCATCAAAAATTATTAAAAGGGAAAAAAGGGGCATTTCATATAAATAAGGGATTTTCTTTTGACGCAGTCATTGTTGCATAATTGATCAAAATTCAAGAATATTCGACATTCTTACGTAATTAATCGTTCTGAAGATGTGATGTGGAGTGAAATGGTATATAATTGTTAAAAAGTATAAGGACAATTTCGAAAATTTTCTTACGTTAACCAATTCAAGCGCTGAGTAAGAAAGAATCTTTTCAGTTGTAACTGGTGTTTCATGTAAAAAGCGGAACAAATTATCTGATGAAATGTTAAATAGCACATGAATGTGCTTCAATTTTAAAGTCACCAAAAAATTCTTTTAGGCCCTTAGTGAGTGAGCAAAAAAATGAAAGGGGAAAAACGAATGAGTGAAAAAATTCTTAACAGCGGTCGGCCCTCGACAGGCAATGGCAAACCTCCGAGTGTATTCCTGCCATGAAAAACAGCTTCTCATAAAAATACACTCGCCATTCGGAGTCGGCGTAAAACTGTAGGTCCCTCCCCTTTGTGTGACAACATCAAGGGGACCGCCACAAATTGGAGGAAAAGCACATATGTGTAAGCGCCAAACTATTATTATTATTTTATATGAATTTTACTTCTTTACTACTGAAACATGTATATGTTTAAATTCGTTGGGAATTATGTGGGATAAATTTTCAAGATGTGGGTAATTGAGGGATTTTTTCCCCATTTTCGTGGGATTTTTAACAGAGAATGTCTGGCATCACTGCACCCAACGCGTCAACCGACACCTCGAAAGCCATTTTGTGGCCAAGTATTCAATAGGGCCACCCTATTTGCTGTATGTACTCGTACATAGGTATGAATTACGATATAATAATTTGTCCCGGTTTGGGGTAATTCGTTAGTGTCAATGAGCGCTGAGCAAAGGATTGCCTACGCGCAGAAGGAATAGCATAAAAGAAAAGGATATGCGAGGCGAGCATTGAAATGATAAGTGGCGACTGCTCTGCTCTAGCGGAAAAGGCAGAAAAGGCGCAAAAGCCAATGTCGAGACTGACATGCGAGGAATAAAAATGAACGCTGACTGGCGACTTGAGCTCGAGAGCAGAAAGAGCTGTCACGCTAGCGTATAAACTTACAAACAGATAATGAAATTGACAAAGGTCTTGCTGTCTGACAAGAATAAATATACGCTTTTTAATAAATGTGTACCAGAGAAAAATTATTTAATTTAATTTAATTTAATTAGCTTGTTAGCGTCATTGTAAGGATGAAATACGTGTTAAGTGAAAAGGGTTGCGCGGTAAGCGCAGAGAAAGAGGAATGGAATGCAGATGATTTTATGGACTGAAGGAGGCGGAAATTGTAGGAGGAAACTTTCATTCCTATACAAAAAAATTAAGAAAAACTTGATGACTCTTGCTTCCTGCCACCAATTCTTTCGATTTTTATTTACTTGCCATATTTTATTTGCTTCCCTTATTTACTCTTACTTTTCTTGCCGTTCAGTTTCCGTGTTTCTTTATTTACTGAATTTTTTTAGTTTTTTTTTTGTTTTTTTTTTATGCTTTATATGTAGTTAGCGCTGCTAAGTAATTGTCACTTCGTCTCAAATTTCTTTCATTTAATTAACTTTGCTTTAGTATTTCCATGTCAACTTTGCTAGAATGTTTACTTTGAGACACGCAAAAAGTTTTTATATAAGTGATGTACTAATGGCGTTTTAATTATCCTTTGGGCGATTGAATGAGAATGTTTTATGTTCAATTCATTCGTTGGGGTGACAAACAGGATATTGAAATAATTGTAGTAGGGGAAAAAAACAATCGAAAAATATGGAAAGAAACAATCGAAGATGTAGGTAAGAAGAGGACCGGATAGGAAGGAAAAAATATAGTTAAATGAAAGTAAAGGTCAAAGTTAGGGCAAAAATATTTACTTTCTTCGGTTTCTGGTTGAATATTATGCACTTTATTCAGGAGAAATTACCAAATGTAAGGCACTACTGCACTTCTATGAGCAGACATCAAACATTAGTTAAATTCCTTAGCGCTAGGTCCAAGCCGCTTACAATCCCTTCAATCTAAAAACTGCACACTTCAGCAAGAAAATCTACTGCCACACTTCACCAAGTAATTGAAGAGATTAGGCTAGTATTCAGGAAAACGAGTAGTCCCCAAATACCCTCGGAAAATCTGAAAAGTTCCGAAAAGATTAAAAATACCCAAAAACGGTCCCAAAATTACCCAATAAATTCTGAAAAATATGCCGAAAGTCCCACACTAATTCCGAAAATTTTCGTAAAAATTCGGAAAACTTTCGCACAAATCCTACACAGCCTCATAAAATACCGAACAACTGCTGAAAAGTCCCGAAATATTCCGCAAAGTTTCAAGAAGTTATGGAAAGTCTGAAAAATAAATCATGACAAACATTAAAAATTCTCCAAATGTCCTAAAATCTTTTGAAAATATTTCAAAAATATGCGAACATACATCGAAAAATCCCAAAAAGGCCTTGAAGAGCATCAAATTTTAAAAGATTTCGAAGAATACCGTGAAAATCCCATGAGTCCCGAAGAGTCTCGAAAATTTCCGAACGGAAAAAAGGTACGAATTTAAAACCATAAAAACCATCGAAGCCTCCAAATATCTCGAACAAGTACCCAAAAGTTTCCAATTATTGAAAAATTCCAATTTCAAAACATCAAAACTGTCTAAAAAAATTCTAAAAATGCCCAAAAAATATCGAATAATCCCGTAAAAAGCTCCAAAAATCCTTACAAATGACACACACCAAAAAAGGCTCTGAAAAGTTCCAGTTGAAGCATCGAAAAGCTCTCGAAAAGTCCTAATAACTTCCAAAGAGTGTCAAACTGACTCCGTGAATTTGCACGAATTTCTCAAAAAATCTCCGAAAAGTGAAGAAAATGTCTCCAAATCTCCTTTAAAACAACGAGAGAAATCTTAAAGATCACTTTGTGTCCCAAACCAGTATCAAGAAGTTCCAAAAAAATATCGAGGTATACCGAAAAATCTGGAAACGTTCAGAAAAAAAATCTGGAAAAATTTAATAGTGCCGAAAAACTCGCAAAAGTTTCTAAAACCTTACGAAATTTTTTCAAAATGTCCCAAAACTTACTCCGAAAAGTTCGATAAATAGAGTATTTAAAATATACAAAACCCACAGACAACTCAAAGTTTTTCCGAAAAATTTTTAGAAGTCACCAACTCTGAAAAATTCCGTAAATTTCCACAAAAATACTAAAAAAATCTGAAGCGTTCAAAAAATAAGCCCAAAAAAACCAGCATAAAAACGAAGCCCGAAAACTCCCCAAGGTAATTTCGAAGAAATCCGTAAAATATCGACTTAACCAAAAAATATCCCGGCGAACTCCGAAAAAATTATTGAAAAGTTCTAAAAAAGTGCCTCAAAATACTAAACAGCCCTGAAAAAAGTGTTCAGTATCTTCTACTGTCTTTGAAATTTGAAACAAAAAGACTTTTAGCCTCTTTATCTGGATTAAAATACTTTAAAGGGACATTGTGAATTTATTAGCAAAAACAAATTTTAAAGTTCTTAATTTTATTTGATATTCATTCTCTCTCTTTTATGACCTTAATCTTGTTACACATTGTACACGTCCTTACCCAATGCCTTTAATTCTCCAAGCAATGGTGAATGTGCGAATCATCTTTCTTAAATATAATTCACTGCCAACCACTCACTTCCCTTTTTTCCAACTTGAATCCTGCACTTTTACCAATATCTACTATACCTACTGCTAAATCTTACTCCTAACTCGTACATTATCCTGCAATAAGGCGCTGCATCCTCATAACTGTTATTGTTGCTTTTGCACATACATTCATATAATGCGCACAATAAATTTGTTTCGGTTATAACATATTTTACGAGTATGGCGTTTGCCAGTATAGCACTAAAGAAATTGATTGCACTTAAAAGTGATAAATTGCATTGATGCATTGGTCGAGGCGACGTGTAGAATTGTTAACGAGCTAAGTGTAAGGGCAAAGTAATAAGTGTGCCCATAAGCTTAAAAAATTACACACACATGCATGTTTTTATAATGCATATGTACATAAAAATATTTAAGGAAGGAAGGTAAAATTTCATAATGAATGGATTTCATTCATTAATTTTATAGGTTTTCTGTTTCCGTGAGGCGTATAATTTATTATTTCTGAAATTTCATAAATCTTCCAGCTACTCCATAAGCTTTCCACTCACCAGTTAGTAATGGAGCAAACGGATGCGCATACATATGTATGTATGTACATTTGTATAAGTATGGTATACTAAATAAATACTTATTTACATATTTATATTTCATCCCATTCTCATTTTTCCAGTCTAAAAATAAATTTCTAACAACATTTTAATGGTTCAAAAAACGTTTCCCCGCTTGTTTAACAACTTGTGAAAACAATAATTCGTTTAGGTAAACATACGAAGATAAACCAAACACCGTATATATAGCATGCGCATATATGTATCTACATTAGACTGCATCACATCCCATACAAAAAAAAAAATCGGCACTGTTTTTCCATTGGAATTATAACATATATTTAGTTTTAAGACTTGCACAAAAATATTTCGGAAAAATTTTAAGATTTTTCCAAAAATGGAGTCTTTTATGTGTAAAAAAGTTTCTTAAAGGATTTTTTGAAAAAAAAAACCTCACATGGCAAAACAGCTTAAGCTCAAAAAATCTGCATAAATATATAAAAAAAAAATTTGACGGAATCAAAATAATGAGATTTTTGATGCTATTTTTAAACTTTTTTCGAGGATTGGCTTAAGAAAAACTTGAATAACTGTGCCAAAACTATACCGGTTAGAGATATCATTGGAACGGCATTTTTTCACCCTTTTTATTTCTTTGCAAATAAACTTATTCAAAGTAAGAAAGAGAAAGGTAAGATGAACGAACATCATTCCAAGTTGAATTATTTAAAATGTGTTGATGTTTGAAAAAAAATGGGACCTGAACGAGTT
Source organism: Rhagoletis zephyria (assembly GCF_001687245.7). NCBI lineage: Eukaryota > Metazoa > Arthropoda > Insecta > Diptera > Tephritidae > Rhagoletis > Rhagoletis zephyria. The sequence continues at coordinate 54,510 of NW_016157138.1, read as the reverse complement.
TCTTTGTAAAGATTTGCAAAGTGTGAGAAAATACCGTTCCACTGATACCTCAGAAGTCTAAATCGGTATAGTTTTGCCACAGTTGTCTTTCTTAACCAATCTTTAAAAAAAAAAATTCACAAACAGCAGCATAAATCGCATTATTATGATACCGTTGAAACATTTTTTTTTTAATAAATTTATGCACATTTTTTAAGCTTAAACTCTTTTGTCACCTGAGGGGATTTATTTCAAAATAATTGATCGATAATTAAATCGTGAAGAAATTAACGATAAACTTAAATTTGTATATTAGAATTGAACTCGGTTTAGTTTTTTGCTTAAAAATTACTTGTTTATTAAAAAGTTTCTGCTATGGAAGTTCCGACTTATTCTATTTTTAATGTTAATTCCAAAATATTTATTTGACTTCATTAGAGTATTAAACCACTATTCCTTTAAGGGTGACCCAACTAAGATTCGTCTTATACTTTCTGGTGAACACTACACGAGCAGCTTTTTGCGAGTTTGTGCTGAGGCTTTCAAGGACACGTCAATTTGACACCGAACCCAGAGGTGCACTCATAAGATAATGAGGCTGAATTTTCACGCAACAATAGATACTTGGCCGTATGTGTAACCACACTCCTCTAAGAGGAGGACCTTTATAGGCTCTAGTGCCCTTTCGGTCTGTACAATGATTCTACTAAATATACATTTTATCGTCAAAAGTAAATTTTTACTAAACAGCAAGTACTATGACTACTGCTAAGTATATAGCACTTAACCAAAGAAAAATTACTGCTTTATCTACCCTTAAGCCCAACCAATATTTCTTCTACCAATTCTCTAACCATCCATCCAACTTTGCACCGATAAACTTTCCCTATAAATACATTTTTGGTAACTAAAAGCTATTGGCGTCAATGTTTCATTTATCCTGAATAATGGCCGAGCCAGCGGGAATATCTTTTAATATCCTATGCAATTTTATTTGCCTGCGAGAATTAAAGCAAATAAAAGCGAATAAAATTGCCAACACTACTAACTAAGTATGCCTCAAATACACTAACTAGTAGCTCAATACCAAAACAGACACCACCACCATCACCACCAATCGGGCGTTAACTCACGCATAGTCAAATCACTGCACGTAGCGGAAATCAAGCAAAACGCTAACTGTGACAGCAACAGTTCACTAGCTGAGCAACTAGTTAGGCCTCGTACTCTGCATGCTTGCAATCACGCCATCACTCGCCCAATCATTGGAACTAGGTAGATATACATACATAGTATGCTTATAAGGGTGGTCCAAAAAAGTGCATGCGGTGTAATAAAGTAAAGTCCTAATTTTAATGCTCTCACCCCCTAGGATTGTTGTATGTCGAAGAAATATACCCGTTTTTTTATTTTATTTCGAAATCAAAATATATTTTGAGGCCTGTCGCTCAAAGCGCTTTAAGTTTTCCATGTAAATATTTTATATTTATTATTGAAATATTGATTTTCAAGACTTCTGTGCCATTTCTACCAAAAATTATTATTTTTCCCATATAAAATACATTGAAAATTTTAAGCGCTTTGAGCGAGCACTAAATATTTTTTGATTTCAAAATAAAAAGGGGGCATATTTTTCGGTATAGAACAATCCTAGGGGTGAGAGCATTAAAATTCTGACTTTACTTTTTTTTGGACCACCCTATTGTACACATGTATTTATGTAAACGTTCCATATGCAGCGCAGATTAAAAGTGCAGAGTAATCATACGCCCTATTGAGCCAGGCTAGCATTTAGTAACAGTTGGTGGCGCTGCGGAAACTCCTGTAGGCGGTCTTTTTTTGTTGAATGAATAGCATTGTCGATGATAGTAGTTAAAGTTAAAATATGCTTTTATAAATATTTATGTAAGCTTATTAGAAGCATTTAGATTAATGATTTTCGATCGCTTAAACTGTATTTTTTTTTCTAATTTAAAAACGAAAACAAAAAAATAAAAAGTCATTTTTTTTTAATGTGGCAACCCTACTTAAAATTTTTTGGGATAAGAATTAGTATGCCGGACTTCCATTGGCCCTTAAATTACAAGAAAATGGACGACAGATTTTGGCATTAAAATGCAATTTCAATGTCATTACGTTAAAAATAAATGTTAATCAATCAGGTTCTATAATTTACTACCGAGTGAAATTCAACTCAATTCAATTTGAATCCAAATTGGCTTGGGTTGGAATTCACTTAGAGATGAATTGCAGATCCTGCCTTAATACGTTTGTTTTCACATGCTATATGTTTAATAGTAGTTAATTGTTCGTTATCTTTGACATATCAATGCCTAGTGAAAACTCGGCATTGGATAAATAATAATAAAATATAAAATTTAATTATATACAAATTAATTTTTTATTAGCAATTATTTTTAATTATTTACTACTATAAAATAAAAAGATATGTAAGGTTTGCTTGCATTCAAAAAAGTACGTAGCGTGAGCGTTGCCACGTAGGTAGCAAGACTAGTTAAAAATATTTCCAGTGCACACCATTTTTTAAGAGCTTACGTTTGATACTAATTCTGCAATAATTTTTTTGAATGTATTTTTTATAAGGCAACTCTATTCAAAAGTATTTTATGCTTAATATGCTCTTAAATACCTTATATTTTATACTCTTAGTAGATATTTTTGCAGACTTACATACATACATACATAAATACGTAATTTTTTCTAGACTTTTTAGAACTGCGATAACTCTACATATTTAACACTTGGTTTCTTACGAAAAGGGAAATATTCATATAAATGCTACGATCAGGATTCAATTTAGCTCATATAAGGCAACCCTGTTCATCAAAAACTTCATATTAAACGCCTTTAAAATACCTTACATTTGATTTACAGAGTGAAATATTTCAGAAATTTAATTTTGCATTTTTGAATAGTATTTATCTTTATACTTAGTAGTTTTAAGTATTGATTATTCTTTTATATCCGCATTTCGGTTTGGCTAGTTTATACATATCTCTACATATGGCAACCCTGCCAACAATTTAATGCAGTTTTTAAATCACCGAAAATGTATGGCCAATTTGTGAATTACCAAACTAATATTTGTCTTAATGGTTAAACCCTTATGACTAGCTTACAAGAGACCATCGGTTTATGTCCACTTCTTAAGTTACCAAAAATTTTTACCCTCTTTTTTAACAAAAAAAAAAAAATGTAAATCCAGTTTTTAAAGTAAATGTATGGCCAATTTTTTAATTGCTAAAAATCAAATGACCGTCCTTTTGAATATTTCAAATTAATATCACGTTTTAAATGACCAAAGGTCTATGCATGCCACCTTTTTGAAATATGCAAAAATTTTGTCGAGTTTGAAATTTCCGTCAATATACATATGTCCAGTTTTTAAGTTACCAAAGATCGATTTCCATTTTCTAACCATTTCAGTACAAAAATCAACCGTTGAAAAATCAGATAATTCGTATACCGGCGAATTCAAAAATACAGCAAAAAACTGTATAAAACTATAAGTTTTACGGTTTTTTAGCGTTTTAACTATTGGACAGTGGGTTTGTAATTTGGAAAGTGATATATATTATTTTACTTTTTTCAAAACTATGAATAATACCTACTTGTTTTTTTTCGAATCTTAGTTACACCGAAAAAAAATATATTTTTTCCAATACATTACACTGTTTATTTTCGAATTTAGTGACACTTTTCACTTTCGTGAAACAAAACACAGAAAGTACAATTAAAGAAATGCGACTAAAAAGAATGATATAATTTACTCGAAACAACTGTTCTTTTAACAACAAAGTCTCTTATTTATGAAGAAAAGTCCTATAAAAAAGTTTCTCCAATATATTGGACACTTGTACTGAAAAGGTTAAGCTAACAAAAGTCTTAGTCCAATACAATGTTCTTACCAAAATATGTGTTCAGTTTATAAATAGCCTAAAATCGATATCCACTTTTTAAATTATCAAACATTCTAGTAGTTTTTTATAACCAAAAATTTTTATCCAGTCTTTAAAAGATTGTAAATTTATGTCCAGTTTATAAATTATCAAAAACTGATGTCCGGTTTTTAAATTATGAACATTTTTTTCACTTTTCGGAGTGCCAAAAATGTATTTCCAGTTTTTCAAGTTACCAAAAATGTATGTCCAGGTTTTAAGTTACCAAAAATCAATTTCCTTTCTTTAAGTCAACAAAAGTTTAATTTTTTGTATTTACCAAACTATATGTCCAATTTTAAAACTACCGAAAATCTATGTCCAGTTTTCAAATTTTCAAAAATTTTTTATTTCTAGTTTCTTAACAACCAAAATTTTTTATCCAGTTTTTTAAAGTCCGAAAATGTATGTCCTGTCTATAGATTACAAAAATTCGCTCAGTTTTCAAGGTACCAAACATTTATTTCCACCGCTCAAAATATCAAACACTTCTGTTCAATTTTTCATTGATCCAATCACTTTGTCCTGTTTTTAAGTCGTCAAAAAACCATTTTATGAGTTATATAAACATGTATTTCCAGATTATAAACATCGAAAATGTATACCCATTTTTAAGTTACTAAAAATCTATGTCCAAAAAGTTATGTCCAGTTTGAAAATGATCAGTTTTAAATTACCGAAAATCGTACTTTTCAAATCGACAAAAATAAATCTCCACTTTTTAGGTCACCAGAAATTTATGTCCAGAGATTATTCCAATGTTTTTTGCGACCCAGCCTAATACATATACTTCAATCAATCTTATGGATTTTTATTAAATTATAATTGAAAGAATGCGAGTGTAAGGGAGAATGAGCGATACAGAGCTCTCATTTTTTACGTGCCCGCGTGTGATTCTTCATTTCGTTTCTACTTGATTGGAAATCTGAACAGTGTTTATTCACTTCATCGCTTTCTTTTTAAGGCTGCTTTCATTTCCGTTGTAATTCATTTTCGCCTAATTGGTCAGCCGCACCTACGCACTTCCATGAATATGTGCATACATACATACATATGTATGGAGGCTCAATTTCACGGCATGCTAGCACTGTCTTGCTGTGCACAAAAAAACTATAGTAAATATTCAGTTTAAAATTTAAAATTACTTACTCTGTTTATTCTTAATCTCTCGGCAATGCATAATGTACTTAAAGCTGCTTATATTTCTCATCCTTACCGCAATTTTTCATTTCCCTTTTGGGTAGTACACTTCGCAACGCACTAGCCAGTGGCACCATTTAAAATGCATCATAAACATCTGAGTGTAATAAGCGAGCAACAGAAATTGTGTGCAACGCCTTGGGAGCAATGTCGGTGGTGGTGAAGAGCTAAAATGAGCACAGCAAATTGCCAATGGAGACAGCTGTTGTTGGCGGTTTTTTCTTTGTTATTATTATGTTTATTTACGTAATTTATTTTTTTTTTGTTGTTAAAAATTTCAAATTAATTTTTATGATGTTTTATATTACTGCAGCGCCATTCCAGGAAGAAATAATGATGCTGCTGTACAATGGCATACATTTACACAGGCAATAAAGTTTTAATAATTTCGCCCATTACGTACAATTAAGTTAATATAAAAGATCTTTTTTTTTTAACGAAAAAACAAGATATATGTACATATTGCAAAAATATTAAAATTTAAGTGAAATAAGAGTTATTTCTGCAATTGTGGCCGAGTATGCAGAGGAGCAGCCATACAAATGTGGGTTCGTCTGGGCGTATGAGCAACCTCTCACAAAGTTTCTTTAAGAGCTATGTACATAGTATGTATGTATGTAGTATGTGTGCATTTATGGAAGATTATAGTATACTCAAAGTGTTTACCTTGCGCGTGCGCCTCCGGGCATAATTAGTAAATTGTTGAAACTGTAATTTATTTAAGCTGTTGATGAGCCATCACTTTCTGGTGCTTACATGACACCTCAGTTTGAGCTCGCAGCAGCTTGATCGTGTACTCAGGTATTTACTTTACTCTTCTCAAAGGGAAGCCTGTGCTACTGTATGCCTTCGGGATGTCGTCTATTGTCTTTGATTAGATTTCTTTCTTGTACGGTACCATAAGAAAGCGATATGAAAAGCAGAAGAAGAAAGCAATCCTAATAAATCTGTTAAAAATGCCGCAAATCCCCAAAACATTATCAACCATTCCAGAGAAACTAAGACATCGTTTTTTGGTAATGTAAAAACTTATGCAAACATTTTTACACAGAGGGGGCCTCCCTCTTCCTCTGCTACCACCAGCGGGTTCCGAGTTGAATACTTTAAGAGTTGGAGCGTCGGTGTCCATTCGGTCGGTGACATGACCAAGCCAGCGGAGCCGCTGTATTTTAATTCGCTGCACTATGCCCATATCGTTGTAAAGCTGATTAGCTTTGCCTGCGTTTATTTGACCAGAAATGTATGTCCAGTGTTAAAAGGACTAAACATTTAAATATGTGCGATTTTTAAATGACCAAAATTTTCAATTTTTCAATGGCGAAAAGTTTGCGTTAAGCTACTAGATGGCCACAAATTTGTGCTGAGATTTGATACCATCAGAAATTAATTACCAAATATTTAAATGGCCAAAAGCTATATCCAGTTTTATTTGCCAAATTTTTTTCTAGTTTTGAAATAACGAAAAACTTATGACCAGGTTTTAAATAATCGCAAATGTACTACCATTTTTTATAAACAAAACTTATGTTTAGCTTTTACATTACAAAAAATTTGTGTCCAGTTTTTAAATTAAAAATAAGTTATAACCACTTTTTAAATAACCAAAAATTATATCCAGTTTCTATATAAATAACTAAATTTTTACTTGTCCAATATTATAAATAGTTTTTACTAATCAAAAATTTATATCCAGTTTTGAAACTACCGGAAAATTATAATCAGATTTTAAATAATTAATAATTCACTACCAATTTTTAAAGGCCAACAATCATGTACAATTTTACATTGGAAAAGTTTGTGTCTAGTTTATTAACTAGAAAAAGGTTGTAACCATTTTTTCAATGGCCAAAACCTATGACAATTTTTATTACCAAATTTTTATGTCTAATTTGTTAACAGTTTATTAATTAGCAAATTTTTCAAAGTGTAACCAGTTCTTAAAATAGCAAAAAATTTGCTTCCAAAATTTATGTCCAGTTTCGAAACTACCCAAAATGTATGTACAGATTTTTAAATAATAAAACATGTATTACATATCTTTACATGGGCAAAAATTTTGTCTAGTTTTTACATTGCAAAAAAATGCTTTCCAGTTTTTAAGGAAGACAAAAGTTATAACCAGTTTTTTAACGGCCAGAAATTAAGTTCATTTTTAGTATTACCAGGAGGCCAGGACGACTGCATGTATGCGTATAAAAAAAAATATTATTCGTTCACTATGGCTAATGGTAACCATCGGTTAACGCTTAGTTGTCAGTTTCATAGCTTAGGACACAAATTTCTAAACGATGCGATACCATATCGATACTTTTGGCATTCGATACCGATATTTTTTTAGTTTTAAAACACTATTTTTATAATCGAGTACTAGAACCTTAATATCGTATCGAATGTCATAAACTCACATTACAAAGATAATAGGGGCCTTCCCTTAAACTCGTAAAAGCCTCGTAAACCTCGTAAAGCTCGTGAATGTATGAGGCTCGTCAACATTTTTGGTCTTAGTAGTCGCGGCTACACCACGGTTGCCAACCGTCCCGTTTTTGGCGGATTTAAGAGCCATGTACAATACCTGCCCGGACGCAAAATATCCCAGTTTTTTGCCAGAAAAAAATTAAGACATCTCATTGTAAAAAATTTAAAACTCTTTGAATACTGAAATATTTACATTTCATATATTCTATTGTTTTCGAATTTTTTTTGTTTGGAAGAAACTACCTGCAAAGAAATTTATGGAATTTTCCTGATTTGTTGTAGTATCAACAATATTTTTATAAAAAATTCGCCGAAAATTTTAAGTCAAAAATGTTGCATACATTGTGAAAAATTCTTCATGCGAATAATTTAGTGCGGCACTATACATTTTTATATAAATTTGATTGAAGTTTTTAAGTAATTTAGAAATATTATCATTGAATATTCGTTTTATGAAAATTTTTATATATAAAATTTTACTTTGTTATTTATGGCCTTTAACAATTATATCCAAGAATTTGATTGAGGTTGAGGCCGTTCTTAATGAAAATTTTTGTGGAAAAACAACAGCTAATTTACATTTTGATAGAAGTTGTAGCTGGTATTTCAGGCAGCTATTCTGCTGCTATTATGACTTGATCATGTGGTTGATGTTGTTGTTGGTTTTTTGTCAATAAATATGCTATTTTTAGGGCCAATTTTGGGCAAATGAGCGTAAGTGTGAAATTTATGGTTCTGGTTTTCACAAACACGCCCGGAAAAATTGTCCGGCCGACTTCGGGCTAGTGAGAAGCAAATATGACAAGCTCAAAATTGCTGTAAACAGCCCGAGAACTAACCAAAGAGACACAAATTGACCTTTTTCGGGCACCAGCGGACGAGCAAAAGAACAGACGTGTTGTGCGTCCCGGTTTCAAGAATCCAAAAGTTGGCAACCGTGCCCTTCACACCGAAAATATATGCGTAGTTTTTAACCAAAAAAAAAAATAGGTACCGAATTTTTAAATTGCCAAACCTTATGCATAGTTTTTACTTACCAAAAATGTAGATCCACTTTTGAAATCACCCAAAAATTATGGCGAAATTTTAAATAACCAAATAAGTTTAAATGACCAAAAACTTTGTCTAGTTTTAATATTACCATAATTTAATATCAAGTTTCTTTTAAAAGTTGTAACCAGTTCTCATAAGAGAAAATGTATTCTTTACCAATTTTTAAATTAGCAAAAAGGTATGTGCTGTTTCCTAATAACGATAAAAAGTTACGAAAAGTTCTTAAATATGTGGCTAAAATGTATATATTTTGTATATTCAGTTCTAATCGTGAATTCAACTCCTTTCGTCCTTGTCGTCCAAACACACTAGGAGGTACTCGTATGTCATTGCTTTTTGATTTGCTTTTCCATGGCAAAAATATGCACCGAACCTTGTGTCCACTTAATGGTCGATTTTCCTAACCTCACTCCACGGCCTTCATACCTGTGCACGATGCAGCATGCACTACGCTGTTTGTTGTTCTCTTTTTATTGCAGTAATGGGTTTAGAGGATTATCTTCATCACAAACGGGTATCGGAGCTTCTATAAACTTAAGTAATTTTTTTTTTTTTGTAAATTTATTTGTTGTTAGCGCACATGGTTGCAATGAAAACCCGAAACTAATTCAAGGTTCGCAAAAGTACCACTCCAAAATCAGCCAAATGAGACTGTACTGATGTTTTGAGTACTTGTGTGCTTGTAGATATGTACACACATATACATATACACATGGTATATGTAATTGTATGTACAGATGTACAAAGCTCTCTCTAAACACGTAAGCCAAACTCATATGCATATTCGGCGCACATACGCTACCAACACAGCGTAAACATGTAGCTTTAAGTGCACGTGAGTCCTTTCGCAAACACAGCGCAAAAATGAAATTGCAAAGAGCGAAATGTTAGCTGCCACAAATTCGATTTTAATTCGACTATAGACGCATTTTGCAAAAGTACGACTATATGTATTTGCGTGTGTGTGTTTTATGCTTGCATTTTATGCATTTTCTATACATCCATACATATTTCTCGTTTGTCTATTGCATGTTGGTGTACTTGGAGATATACATACATATATGTATATGTATAGGGATGTGCCTTGCACTTGAATGTATCTGAGCTTTGATACGAAAAAAAAAGAAAAAGACACGCTTGTCGAGACGCAGCAAGGCGGGTGAAGAAAAGCCAAAGAAAATCAGTGAATAGCAATACGAAGGGCCAAGTGATGAACCATATCCACATTCACATACAAAGGCATAGATGCTTATAAGCGCTTAATGGTTTCTACGCCTCACAGACCTCGAGACACTGTTGCTGTTATTCAAAAGCGTTTTGGCGTGTTAACGTTGACTTATCGTATTAGAAGACAAACACAGATAGACTCACATACATATGTATGTACATTAGGGTGTACCAAAAATGCATGCGAATAAGTAAAGTCGGAATGTTAATGGTCTCACCCCCTAGGATTTTTCTAGTCCGAAAAAATTATACCCTTTTTTTTTATTTTGAAATCAAAAAATATTTAGATTTCGTTCAAAGCGTTCAAAGTTTTCCATGTACATATTTTATATGGGAAAAATAAGTTTTCGTAGAAATGGTAAAGAATTCTTGAAAATCAAGATATTTTGTGAGTCCTCCCATTGCACTTTTTAAGGTTTTTAGGAGTTCAATGAAAAATAGTAAGTAATAGAAAATGGTTAAATAAACAATTGGGTATTATTATCGGCAGGTGCCTGAAGAGATTGTAAGAAATGTGATTCTAGTTGAACATTTGAGAACAACTTCGTACGTATGGCAGTGGCAGAACGAGCAGAGGTGCTTGCTGATATTTGTTGGATTCCAGCAGTACGAATGCCGCCAGCGCGACACATAATTTTTATTTTTTTCTGTTTTTGGTTTTTCTTAATTACGAAAAAGCCTCTGTGAAGTGCAGAACCAAATCAAACGACGAAGAAAATTTATTCAATTTGAACATTTGAATACACATTCATAAAGCGGCTGTAGCTGAGTGTGTAGAGATGCTGCTGTTATTTGCTAATCCCGCCAGAGGTAACATTTTAAAATGATAATTAAAATTTTTGTTTTGTATCTCCGAATTATGAAAAAGCATCTGTGAATTGCAGAACATAGACGTATTCAAACGAAAAATCGCCAACCAAAAGTTTGGTTAATGTAAACAAAATTGCGATTAATATTACCAAATCATTTTTGAAAATATCAAACAAGGCTTTGTAAATTTTAACCAAAAATCACGTTGATTTTTTTCTTAGTGTAGAGAAACAAAGGGTTACGACCGAAAAAATATTGATTTTCAACAATTCTATGCCTATACGAAAACTAGCTTTTTTCCTATTTAAAATACATAAGTATTTTTAAATATTTTTTTTTAATAAAAAACAAGGGTATAATTTTTTCGGTATAGAACAATCGTAGTGGGTGCGAGCATCAAAATTCCGACTTAACTTTTTTTTTTTTACCACCCTAACGTACATTCATGGCTTCCATCTTTAAGATATGCAATCACGCTTGGTCTTTATATCTATTCCGTATACGAAGCTAAATATATTTCCATCCTTTACTTTCTCTTTTTTCCATACATCAACATATGTAGGTGACAATGAAATTTACATGTAAAACAAAGTAATGCCACTCAGCCTGTCAGGGTCCAAACCTAAGCTTCTGCTCGTCAAAATGTTGAAAAATAAGCATAAAGCTATATTTGCGTAATTTATGCATGTATGCATGTGTGTTTGTGCAAAGTATACGTAATATGCCTGCCGGTTAACTTCAAATTAGAAAACTTGATTAAAAACAACATTTTGCTGGTTAAGCGATGACACCGCAGGGAATTTGTGGATCATTTGGGTATCATAAAATTTGCTGCCTTCATATGCGCTTGGAAATCTGTTTATTTTTCTCGTTTTGAAATCTCCTGCGGCGTGAAGTCCTGACCAAATTTTGTGTTCGTAATTTATCTGCGCAAGTCTAAGCTATTGGTTAGCTGTTATCTTTGTGGGATATTTGCTTTAAAATATACGAGGGGACTAACAAAAGTCCGGAAAAAATACACAAAAATATTTTTAACTAGCAAATACCCGCCGGGCTTTACTGCGCTTTAAAAGTATTTTTGTTTGTTACTCGCTCCCAAAACTCTTATAGCATTATTCATAAAAATAAAGTAAATGTAGAGACCTGTATGAAGTGAGATTTGTAAACAAATTTCAATTTATGAAGCGTTCTTTATTTTTTATGAACGTGGGTGCTAGTTTTCGAAGGTATTTCTCTCTAGTCTACATATGGCGTACTCTCTTCAAAGGTGTACTAGTTCAATATTTACCTTATCTTATCAATTTAACTGAATTAAATTTTGCAAATACATTGAAGGTGGCAACCCGCTTCAAAAATATTTTCGACAATAAACTTTCTTAAGCCTCTTTAGTTTAATATCCGTATTGGGATATTTCATTTATTTTATCAATTTAAATGAATACAATTTTTCAAAAAGTTGGCAGCCCCCTAAAAATTATTTTCTGCAGTAAAATTTCCTAACCTCTTTAGTTTGATACCCATAATGCAATGTTTAATTTATCAAATAAATAAAATTTAAATTTTCAAACAGAGTGAAAACCTTCCACATAAATATTTTCAGCTGTAAGCCTTCTTAAGCCTCTTTCTTTTGGCAGTCATATTGCAATACATACTTTATCATATCAATTTACTTAAACTGCTATTTTAAAACAGGTGGCAACTCTCTAATTTTTTTAACTTTAGGTTAGACCTCTAGCTATAACGGTGAAAACGGCATTATATTCCATGTATTAGTTTTCGAGTGATGCGCGTACAAACATACAGGCAGACAGACAAACACACAGCCAAACAGACAGACACAAATTCTAAAAATTTTTTATTAGGCTTCTGTTACTCTAAAAAGACCCCACCCCACCACATCTTCTGATAGTAGCCCGTCCTTAGTAGACTGTGGATTCGTTCTTTGGAACAGGCTTTCTATGGATTCTGGAAGCCGCTGCCAAAATAGGATACAGCAAGGTGTTTCAGTCTGCCAAAAATCCTGCGATGTCTTTCAGCATTGGTCCCGGTTAGCCGAGATTAACTGTGCAATTGATTGAGTTTTTGAGTAAAGCTATGGAGCTTAGTGGTCTATGCGGAGCTAGGAAGTCTGCTGCAAGCTTAACCTAATATATTTTTCAAAAGTAAAAAAAACTGTCGCAGAATATCTTAAAGAGGAAAAGATACACATTCTTTTGCCTAACGAGTTACATCTATCGCCTAGAATGTTGGGTACTCGAAAGAGCTTCTAAGTATAGGGAAGCTGTGTCGCTCTAAAGCTGTGAAACTCAATTTGACTTCATCTCTCCGTTGATGTAACTATTTTTTGGGTCAATGGCGTGTGACTTTCTTCAAGCATTCGCACGAACAGCTCTTACGTATTAGTATCGGCCGCATTTCTTATTAAATTCCCAGTCCCATTTATTTGCAAAAAGGACAGTCTCCTCTGTCCATTTCTACCTAAGTGCACTCCTACGAGAAACGGTCACCCCAATCTACCCTAAGTCAGTCTACTCCAACTGAAAAAAGTCTTTCGAAATCCTTCTCAAGTAATTTTTTTTTGCATACATTTGTACGTTAAGATTTTTCTCTACAAATTTATTAAATCTAATACTTTTCATGCTGCAACATTTCCGCTGCAAAACGAAATACATCAGTACATTTCCGTTTCCGTTGCCAGCAAGACTTCATAAAAATAAAATCATTTCACGCACGCTTCCGATTTTTCTCCACTTTCCTGTTTCACTACTTCCATAGAAAAAAAGGTGAATAGGTCAGCGGGATGAAATATTACTTACAAAAGCAAAAACTATAAATAATACCAAAAAGCAAAAAATAAACAAGTCAGTTATTTACCAAAGCACCATGGTGTTTGCTGCTAAAGAATTGCTTTCATTCATGCAATTTTTTGCTAGTAAATCAGCAGCACTGCACGAGTGCGTGTGTACACTTCTCACATCATACACAGCAGTACCAGTTTGTCTTTAGTCCGCATTCGTGCTGTCGCTGACACGTTAGCCGGGTCAGCTTGTCAAGTGGCTGATTGAGTTGCAATGCGTGCAGTGCATTCAAGCGGTGTGTGAACTCACAATTATGATTGCTTCTGTATGGCATGGATGTGTGTAATCTTGGCAAAAAGTGTAAGTTTGTAGTTGACAGCTGAGATTATCTGTTAACTAACTTGTGTTCGAACGGTTTCTTTTTCTCTGAAGTGTTACTATTTATGGTCTGTTTTTGTTTTGCATAATCTCTAAAAAAAAATATGCAGTTGACGGGTTGGAGATGGTAACACATACTACACACACATGGTAACACATATACAGTCAGACTTGTCGAATGAAGGATGGCAGGTTAAAAGTCAGTTTTAAATCATTTTTATGGAACTATCAATTCAGTTGTACTGATTTTCGCTGTCCATGCCAGCCTTGTCTCAAAAAAGATAAAAGAAAAGATGCGCGTTTTCAGTCTCCACTCCACTCCAGTATCCACTGGACATAGTCAATGGGTCGAAGTTGACCCTTCTCCGCCTAACTTCAAGGAAAAAATAGGGAGGATTTACCTTATGAACGATAGTCCAAGTGAATACTTTTTGCAAAATGGCTCAAAGTTGGAAGGAGAGCGTTTTGTAGGGGCCTTCGGCTAGAAACTTGCAAAAATCCTGGAAAAATCCCGAAATATCGCGAAAAAATAGCGAAAAATAAAACATGGAAAATTTTGAAAAGCTGCCAGTAATCCCAATAAAAACTAAAACAACTCCCGAAAAAAAATGGAGAATTAAGAATGTTGCTGAATAGTAAAAAAATTCCCAAGAAAATTTGGGTAAATTGCGAAAAAAAATCGAAAAAGCTCTAAGATTCCGAAAAATCGCGAAAAATATTTAAAATTAAACACGAAAAACTTTCCGAAGACGTGAAAAACATCAGAAAAATTATAAACAGAGAATCCCGGAAATTTTGGAAGGTTAGCATAATGGTTAACGACAATTCCGGAAAGTCTCGAAAAAAGTTGCAAAAATAAAAATTTAAAACAATCTTTGGGATTCCGAACAGTCCTAAAAATAAAACACAAAGAACTCGACGAAGTCGCAAAAAATCTCGAAAACAAAAAAATTACGAAACAATTAAAACAGGAATCCAGAAAATTTCTGAAGGATATCTACCAAAACAATTTAATAAAACTTCGAAAACTTTCGGTAAAATGCCGAAAACCAAAACACGGAAAAATCCTTAAGGTTCCGAAAAATTTCGAAAAAGAACGATTTCGACATGGTCTCATAAAATTCCGATGAAAACCAAAAGCTCTAGAAAAATTACTGACGGAAATTACGAACGGAGAATAACGGAATTTCTTGAAGGGTATCTACCAAAAACATCTGAGAAACTTTCGGAAAGTTTCGTTATATTATATCAAAATACGAAAAACTCCGAAAAAATTTGCGAAAAATGCCGATAAAAACCTGAAAAGAACAAACAAAAAAAAACAAAATAGGGAATCCCCGGAAATTTCCAAGGGATACCAAAAAACAAATTCCCCGAAAACTTCGGAAAGCTCGGATAATCTCCCGAAAAAAACGAGAGCTTAAGAAAATATCCTTTAAGTTCCGAAAAATTAACCGTTATTCCTGAAAGTTTGTGAAGGAAATCTACCGAAAAAATCCAAAAAGATTTTGAATATATCTATTACAAAAAAAAAATTATATTCGCGAAACCATGTGCCAAATATAGTAAAACTGCGTTTTTAGTTTAAAGTTTAGTTTAGTTTTAGTTTTACTTTAAAGTTTGAGAAATATAATTACTTCAAAAAATTATACAAAAACAGTATGACTATCGAATAAAAGCGAAAATTCTTCTTAAAATTTTATAATTAAATATTCTTGAAATTTTACAATAACTATTTTCCAAAAAAAATATATATGAAGGACTAATATGCACTCGACCACTTTTTCGAATTTCATCCTTCTAAGTTTATTCGCATAAAAAATAAAATTAATTAAAAGGCCATTTTCAGTACCTATTAGTCCTTCTGAACCAATAAATTTTAGTTTTTTTGTAATTTTACAGAATTTTCTCTTTCATTTGGTACCTATACTCTTTCCTACATTGGAATGAATTTTTTAAATAATTTTAGGAATTAATCATACTTTTGAAATTCCAAAGTTCTTTAAAAAAAAGTCCTGACGTCAGAGAGGAAAACAGTTTTACAATATTTGGCCCAGATATTCGTGAGTATATTGATTGCCTCATGTGTTTCGAAATTTTTTTTTGTCACACGGTGTTAGTAAGCTGAAATAAAACGCGTATGAGCGAAAACATTTGTTTCTCTTGCTTAAAAATTTAAAAAGTCTAAGAAACGTTTTCTCAAGTAGGTTTTAAAATTTAAAAAATTTAAAAAAATTTAACATTTTGTTCTGAAAAAATGTGTTTTAAGGGCAGATAATTTTAAAAGCTACTTGGAGAAACGGCACTAAGGTTTTATCATATCTGAAAATTGATTTGAGAGCAGATGGTTCCACAAGTTAAAATCTTTTTGATTGACTATCGGACGATGCATCTATTTATATTGAGTATCTTCGATGTCGGTAAAGGAACATGGTTCTGATTTTCGATTAGTTTTTATTATAAATCAAATTATTTTTTTTTACTTCCTTACAAGAGTTCTGTGGTGAAAAACACCTTCTACTATGGTGAGAAAAATTTACTTTGCTGCTGTGGCGGCTCAGCAATCTTTTTCACCTCATAGCTGTCAAAAATTTACTATCCAGAGCACTTTGCTACCAATTGGCATAGGCCCTTAATAAATTTTGCACTTACAAGCGAAAGATTAATTTTTTAAAATGCATATAAATAATTATTTAACGCCGCGAATTTATTAACTCGAATTAATTTTTCCTTGTAAATACTACTTATGTACATACTTATGTATCGGAACCAGTCGATGTACCACAACCAATATTAAATTAAAATTCTTCATAATTTTTACATTATATACTAATTATTCCTATCCACAATTTGGTTGTGACTCTCATTTCAATGAACTTTAATTACACTCACAATGCTTCGATAAAGAAAATGCATAATTAATTCCCATGCATTTTAATAACAATGTTTATAGTATTTTTAATTCGCTCTGCGGCGAAGGCCCGTATTCCGGATTTATTTTTTCATGAATTTCAGCTTAACTAATACCAAAAGTAAATGGCTATCAAAACTTTCCTTCAACAAAAACTTCCATTTTGATATATTTCTTTTTGGTAATTACATGCAATACCGGGAAGACCTTCGACGAAGATCAAAAATATTATTCTCTGCTTCGGGCGCAACAGCATGTGCAATCAAATATACTACATATACATTTGTCTATAAGTAGATAAGTAAGTATTTATGTACATATATACATATATAGAATTGTCAAAAGTTGTCATTGCCAGTACGCGCTAACACACATGGCTACCAAATACTAGTAAAAATGTATGCATACATAGAAAAACCCTGCAGGGAAAGCTACTAGTTGAGAACTCGAATGCTACCAGTTTGCGTTTTGGCCCAACTACTTCACGTTGTATCCTTTTTCAATCTTAGAGTTTCGTATTTTTAACATGGCGGTGTCATAGGAGATATCAATTGTCCGCTCCTGCATCAGCACCGTACCAGTAGTAGTACTGGTAGCAGTTGACGGGTTGTCAATTCATCCCCCGTGAAAATCATTAGTATGCCATTTTGCTCGCGGCGCTGCAACAGTGGCAATGGCCGTAAGGACAAAGCTCTGGCGCGATATTCGAAGGATCCGAGTTCGAATCTCAGACAGTTGATTTATTTATTTAATTTTTTGTTTGTGTATTTTATTTTTGTATTTATTATTTTTATTTTATTTTGTCTTTTGTTGTAATTTTTAAAATGTGTTGTCTTAAAAAGAAAAACAAAATTTTATTTAATTTTTTTATGCTATTTGAGTATTAGCTTTTTCAAATGAAATGATATTTACAATTTTTTGTTTATATTTAAATGGAATTTGTGCATACTAGTTCAGATTTTCCCTGCAGGGAACAAACACGTGTGCATTCGCATGAGTGTGTGTATTTAGGTTCTTGTATCGCTTGCGGCTGACAGAATTGCAATACAATGTTAAAAAAAAATGTCAAATGGCAAAGCGTTTGTTGTGACGAATTTTTCGCCTGAATTTTGGACAATAGCACAAGTTCAATACTTTTTTTGCTACCTCATGTGCGATATTTTTTCACTAGATTTGCGTTTTTTGTGTTTATACAACTCCAGCGAAATCAATTGCCCACATACACACAGGCGAATATACCATACATGTACATTAGGGTGCTTTTTGAAATGTCAAAATCTAAATTTTGTAAGGGACACCCTCTTCATTTCGTCCTACGAACAAATTAAAAATATCAACGAAAATTTCAAAATTTTAAAATAATTTTTAAATTGATTTGATTGAAAATTAGACAATTTTGACATGTTTTGCTACCATAAAAAAAGGAAACGAAAATATGCGTTTTCTGCTCAGTTCATTAGTTTTTTTACTCTTAGTCATAGAATACAAAAATGTATTGCAAAAAAATTAAGTCACTAATTATTCGCAAATGACTGCATTTTTTACATCTCTGCTACTCGGCAACTTAACATCGCTTTACAGCTACATGACGACGCCCGATTCCGGGGACTTGAAGGGTTTGTATGAGTTTATCGTCCATGCCACATGTCGATATTACAGCCAGTCGAAAAGAGAGTATAGCAACGATCGATGGAGGTTTCTCCAGGGGCAGCTTTCGTATCAGCCGAATGTTGCTGAAGATGACTTCAAAAAAGAATTGATATTTTTTTCTTTACTTAATAAAAATCAGCGATTTACCTAAGCTTGTGATTGCAGTTTTCTTAAATTCTTTTATTAAGAAGTACCCGTATAGATGACTTTAAGAAAATCAGGTAAAAACTTACACTTTTTCCAATTAAATATTTACAAAACTCAGTGATTGCCGGAAGACCAGAGATCAGCGGCCAATAACACACACATGCGTAAAATAAATAATCAAATACACCAATGAATTTGGTAGAAATATTTATATAAATATACACTTATCAAAAGCGCAGAAAATCGGGAAACTTTTCCATTATTACCTCTATATTTCTGATTAGCTATGTAATTTACGTGCCGTCGAGATTTGCATGAAAACGTCTGTCAACAGCATATGTAGTTTTTGATAATCAAATACATATATATAGTATATAAAAATGCCAGTATGCGTATATATGTATATATGTATATGAAAATGCAAACATCCCAGCTAGCAAAATATGCGGAAACGTATCCGAAAATGGGAAAACAATCTTTTTGTTTGATATGTTCTTCCAATGGTAGTTGGTTGTGCTTTCTGAAATTTCTCAGATAAAATTTTTCTTTGAAAATTCATAGTTACTGAAAGCAAACAAAAAAAAACAAGTATTATATTTTAATAACTAAATACTTTTTATATCAATTTTTGCGTCTGACGGCTTTCGAACCTGAGCCCCTGAAGGCTAACAAATAGTAGCACGCTCCTCTACACATCCAGCTACGTCAAAACGTACGTTTCTCTGCTGGCTGGGATATTCTATATGTACATACTTATTCAGATATTATTTCATATTAGCATTCCCCAAGCAATTTTATAATGTATACATTGCTGCGAAAATTATTCAGTGAAAATCATTAGCATGAATAATAAACAATCAGCGCCGACTGGTGGTTGTGCTTTGGTCGAGCAAAATTTTTTGGCTTTATGTTATCTATTCTTCATTAACTTGTTTATTTCAATTTTCGAACATATAAACTTACAGGTCTTATTAGGTTCAATCAATTTTTGGAGAAACACTATTTTATGCAAGAATCTCTCTCTTCTTCTCTTCCGATTCTCTTTCCGAAACTGTTTCCGACACATTTCTTGTTATCGATATATCTATGTATTCATCGCTGTAGGTTTTTGTGTTTATCGGCATTTAATCGATTTCTTATTTCTTATTTATCTTACTTATACTTACTTACTTATCGTTTTTTTGGCGATGTATTTTATTGCTATTATTAGCGATATATTTTACGTTGCCACCATATACATATGTCCAAACTATTTCAGTATACACGTATTTGTATGGTATCCATACATTTATCGAGATATTTATCGACCTCATTTGCAAAGTTCGTTATTGAGATATGTACACGATACATTTATTATTATATTTTTATGCATCTTTGTACATCTTTCGATCATTAATCTAACTATAAACTCTTCATTATTATGTTCGATATACCTATAGCTATCGCAACATTTTTCGATGCATATTTCTTCGATTTTTAATCTAAATATTTGACGGTATTGTATCAGTTGATATATGTATATTTCGGTATATGTATGTAAGTTGGAAAGTTTCTCTGATATTGTTCTTCAATATTTCATCGATATTTCTAAGGAATTACGAATTTTCCAATATATGTTTTCGATAATTTTAATGTAATCGATAAAGATAAATTTTTAATTTAACTAATTGAGCTGACATATATCTACAAAATTGTATTATAACAAGCCTTATCTATCGATTGATTCGTTGATATTTTTTTCGATGTTCTTATCGATTTATATTTTATACATGTATATTCTATACATGCACACCCAGAAATTTTCTTAACTTGTAGACGAATTTCAATGGAAGAAGCTGTTTTTTAAGCCAAGTATGCTGCTGTGTTTGGTATTGATTTCCTCATCGATAGACTAACTTATCGATATCACTATCGATAAATAAAGTTATCGATATCTCAATAAATAATCGATATCTTTGTCGATGAGTTTGTCGATGTGTGTAAATAATTTATTATCATTTTCATTTTATTTGTATCGATGACTTCAATTTATTTTTCGAGCGAGATTAGTATGTATGTATGTTTATTGATTTCTTCTCGCATACGTATTTGTTTCCTATTTTTCGTAAACGAAAACTTCGTTCATGCGAATTCACATTGCTCTGTGGACTTGGATGTAAACAATGCTATAAAGTTACAGCTTTGAAGGCTGAAAGTGTATTAAAATGTTATAATCAGCGTAAAATCTTATCTTCTCGCCACCAAATATATTTGACGTCAAAAAATGTCTTCTTACTTTTTATATTTTGGACTTTGTTTTCTCATGGCAGTTTCAAAACCCAGCGCACATTCCATTGCTGTCGTAGTATTTTCTTTGCAGCCCACACTTTTTACAAAAATAAATCCATTTCCTTGTGCCAACCCACTCAATTAATGTCATTACGCCAGAAAAGAGTCGAAATTTTCATACACCAATACACCGCAAATATGAATTTTGACAATCAAAAAGCAATTTTCATACCCACAGTAAATTTCTGTCTATCATCAAATCGACTTAACCTAAGTGTCCAAAGTGTTTTCAAGCTGCAAGGGTTTTTTGTGTTATAAGCGGTAATTTCCTTGTGGTTGTGGGCGCAACCACACGCCTCGTACGTCCACCTACTTACACACCTATTTACCTAAGTATTCAATGTGTTTGCTGCCATTCTACTCTGAAATGCTTAGTTTTGTGTTCTTTGCCCTTCTATGTAAGTATGCTTCTTTGTACCATATGATGCACAGTATTTTATGTTGCGCATTTTCTACTCATCCAAAGTGTCATTTATGTTTTTTCTCCTTCCGCTCGGTCTGTTTGCAGTCATTTGGCAACTCTTATTGTGTTCGTATGCAAATATATTGTTCGTTATTTGTTTTTCTTTATGTGTACTTACATATATGTGGCCGCTCATCAAGTTAGGGGCAGCGTTGCCGTTTTGCTGCAATTGTATCATTTTTGATACTTTTTTTTCTAAATTCTAAGATTTGATACTTCGATAATTTTTTGTTCGCAACTGCCCTATTTTGATACTTTCGGCTGGCAGAAATGAATTTTTGAAAACTATGAAAAATATTACTAGTTTAAAGGCAAATATTTTTTTCTTGTTATTTAAAGTCGCAAAATTTATATCTAGATATTTATAAGTTTGATTTGGTAACTCTTATAAGGGAAACACAACCCGAAATTTCTTTGCACACGCCGTTGCTATAGGACCCCTAAACCACACAAAAACATTGCGCAATATCAGGCTTGCGTCGGTCGTTTTTGTAGTATATGGGGTTGTTTACAACTGCGAAATTTTTAGTCTAATTTTAATTTTAATGCCCAGATCGTGCTGCAAAATGTGGATAAGAGCGTAGACAAAAACTAAAATTTTTTTAATAGGTAATTTTTTTGCGTTTTGAAGCTGAAGCTATTAAAATATACAACGCACATTCATATTACTTGCACATATTTACTTGAGCAATGTTTCTCCAAAATAAGGTTTGCGCAATTTTATTCTGTAGTAATTTCCACAATATTGACTTGTACAAGTCTCGGTTTGCGCGCATTGCTTTTGTGTGGTTTAGCGGCCCTATAAGTTTGTTTTTCGTTATGCCAATAAGCATACAGATTCTCTGTTTTTGATAAAGAAAGAAATATAAAACTTCTTTTAAAACTAGGAATTTATGTAATTATTTTATCTATTATTTATTTTTTAAATAAAAGTTTAATAAGTAACAGATTTGTTTGGCAACTGATACTTTTTTTCAAGCTCGCGGCAACGCTGGTTAGGGGTAGTGTGTGGGTGGAGGTTCTACACGTGTGTAAATGTATCCATTATGCAAATAAAAAAGTAAATAAAAAAATGGGGGTAAACACTAAAAAACGGAAGCACTCTGTTAATGTGGGCAAATACTTATGTTGATTGTAAGTGGGTGGAAGTGTGTAAATATTTATGTTTGTGGTAAATGGAAACCTGTACGGACTACGATCGGATGGAAAGCTAACAGGTTTTTTTCACGCTTTTTTGGTATTTAATATCATCTGCAAGCGCCATGTTTTTCCTCAAAAATTTAGTCGCCAGAGGCAAGTTCCAAATCTTCTTCATACCCAGCATGCTTCTGAAGAAAAATTATTTGATTTGATTCAAATTCAACTAGATCGTCGATGTGAATAAAAAATCATTATATTTAGGAGCTGTTCTTTTCGAAATTTAGAGGCAGGAATATTTTGTGATCCTCTCATCTCTATGCACAACTGCACAGTCGCATTTCTCTCGAAATCGATACTTTAGCAAAACATATCGTCACTAGACACGAATAAAGGCGCGAGCTCAAAAGTTGACCGCGAAAAAAATGCATAAAAAAACTTAAGCGAAGAAAGACGCGTAAACTTATTTTCGCGATCCACTATGTTTTCGCGTGTAACAGTATGTAAATTTCTAAAAGAGTTTTTGGGGTATTATGCTGAAGTGCTCGATTTATTTAAACATACATAGATACTATATTTTCTCGATATATTTTTATCGATATAAAAATTGAGTTTTCGGGATATTTACTGATATTTCTGATAAAAGATACCATGATACCCAGTTCTTGTATTGAAAAAAATAAATAAATAAAATATTGTCAAGAGATTTAATACAATTTTGAAACCACAAAAAATGTATATTCAGTTTTCAAGTTATGAAAAATTTCACATATCAAGGGAACTACAATTTATGCCCGCTATTTAAGTTAACCAAAATTTTTGTCTATTTATCAAAAATGCACTAAGAACTTCTATTTGGGCTTTTAATAAACAAAATATAGCATGTAGTTTTGGCATTATGAAACATATTTATTTATATGTGCAGTTTTTTAAAGATCAAAATTCTTGTCCAAATTTTAAATCACAAACAACTTATGTTCGGTTTTTTTGAATTACCAAAACTCATGTCTGGTTTTTACCTACAAGAGCTCGTTTATCACCCCACAGCTCTAGTTTCTATAATAAGCAATAGGATGCCTCTCTATTCAGAGGCAGATATATTTTATCTAAAAATCTCTAAACACAAACAAAACAGCAATGAAAGCCACATTCAGTGCGACTACTAATGAAAGTGTGATGCCGTCAAGCTTGTGGGCGTCTGCTTGAAAGTGCAAATGCAAGTTTGCTGATACCTCAGTTTACACAAAAGAAAGGATTGCATAAAACAATAAGGTTGCGTGTGCAAAAACCCACACAAAACAACCGTACTCATTTAGAGGTGCACTCTAATTTCAATGCACAATGCAAACATCTTCTTAAGCTCGTCTCATTTCCGCAGCAAGCATGGTGTCAGAGCTTTGCAGCTGAAATTCTCTGCCATAACAATCGTCAAGCAACCGAAGAGTAAATGTTGTGTTGTGAAATTGCAATCTGCCGGACAGACTTTATTGCACATGTGAACAGTGCCTATATACTTACCTAAAAATATACTATACGCTTTGTATCCTTCTACACATATACGTATATGTATCAGTAGTGCGAAGTTGTGCATTTCGTTTGGTTACTCGTCTGCAACTAAAACTGCAACTTAGCAGCACAAATATTTATGTTTTGTTTAGTTGCTTTTGCAAATATAGCAGTTCATATACATACATACATACATACATGCATATGTATGTACATATACTTCCAGATAATACTTAAGCGCTGCAGGAATTCAAAGTGCCAATAAGCGCCCACG
Source organism: Rhagoletis zephyria (assembly GCF_001687245.7). Classification (NCBI taxonomy): domain Eukaryota; kingdom Metazoa; phylum Arthropoda; class Insecta; order Diptera; family Tephritidae; genus Rhagoletis; species Rhagoletis zephyria. The sequence continues at coordinate 30,215 of NW_016157138.1, read as the reverse complement.
AACAAATAGACTCTTACTGTGTAAAAATATTAATGTACAGATGTATATATCGAGCTCTAACCGCCAAAAGGACGTAAGCCGCAATTTTTTCAAAATTTTATTTTGTATGCAGAAATGCATCTGGATGCTCTAGCAACATTTCTTCTTCAAAAAGGAAATTTCGTAAAAAATGTTGCTTATGTCTTTTTGGCGGTTAGGTCTCGATATATGTACATATGTACATATTTATGTACTTATGTCATTAAGAAATGCCAAGGGTTCTTCACATAGCTGCATAACATGCGCTGCTCTCTTACATCTCCGTAACACCCATTTACACATTTACTACTCAGTTACGATGTACGGTATTACTTATGTAAGGCCTGGCAGATAGCGCTGACAACAGCTATGGCGTTGATGCGGCTGGCATTCGCAGCATTCACAGAGAAAATGTGACATTCGAGATTAAATGACATTTATAATGAAACGAACGTTATAATATAACGAAATGAAATTTATAACAAAAAGAAGCTCTAAACGATTTTCTAAATCATAAGCGATAAGTATCGATAACACCATATATCGATAATAAAGAAAAATCGTTAAAATAGCAATAACTTTACCAATGAAAAGCGAGAGATACAGCAAAAAGTAGTTTCGCAACAATAAAAATCTACATATCTAAAAGAATACAAGAACTATATATAAAAATCTACATATCTACAAGAATACAAGAACTATATATAAAAATCGATAACGAAAGAAAAAATAAGAAACGACGATTGCATAAAGTAATGGGTACTGTAACTATAAATATCAATAAGAAAGTTAAAAAAAAAATATCGATAATTATAGCAACAGGAAACCATAAATATAGCCAAAATAATCTCAACTTACAATAACTATGGATATTTAAAAAGGTAATAATAGCAAGAAGGAGCTTTAAATCCATTATAAGTACGATACATTTTAACCACAGCGAAAAGCATCGATTACGCTATCCATCGATAAACAAGCAAAATCGATAAAAATATCTACAGCTTTATCAACGGAAAGCAAGAAATACAGCAAAAAGTAGTTTTGCAACAACAAGTATGATACAAAAATATGTTAACAATAACGACTGCTATGTATGTACGTATGTAAGTCGATGGCAAAAGCAAAGAAAAATCAATCATCGCCAAACACATGGCATTTATAAATAATAATATACAAGTAGTCCATTCGCAAACATCGTTATGTGATTTTATAATAGTAAGCCATAAATTTAAAAAAATACTACGACAACAAGTAACATCTAAATTGAATCTGTTTTTTTTTTAACCTGAAAACGTGGATAAAGAAGAGCCTAATAATTTTATAACATAACATACAATAATATTAACAGTATACACGACCTAAAGCAGTTATCTTTGTTCATCAGAAGATAGAGACTTTTTAAAGTTTATAAATAAGTATGGTAGCGGCTTTTGCAATAGTAGTTAACATTTGATCTGTTTTTTCAGAATACAGAAAGATTTTTCACTCTGCTGTTAGTGGCCATGAAACTACTTTAAATGCTGGTACGCTACCCACCAAAAAATAAATATCGAGAAAATTTTACATAGCATATAAATAGACAAAATATATCGCTCGCTTAGCCAATCGGTAGAGTTCGAAGTTAATGGAAATATTTTGTATTCTTTTAAATTAACAATTTTTTGGGATATCTCAGGACTTAGGACGATGCATTTTTAATCGTCTACATTTCAGATCGTACATGATAATAATAAGTATCGCTCTAGTATTTAAGAGACGACCATAGATAACCTTTTTATTTTCATGGCTTTCAATGACTTCCCAAAACTCCAGTACACTAGTGTTGGCCGGAAAGTGTTTTCCTATATAAATGTATGTATAGATAGCTTAAAAAGGCTTCTTACCTTTAATGTGGCAAACTCTATATTACACCCTTGTGACTAAATTTCAAAAGTTTTTCTGCCATCCTACTTGGAGTCCTCGATACATTAAATTTGATATCTTTTCCAGACCGTGGGAAAATTTCTCTAAAATACGACTTAAAGTGTACTTCGCTGGTTTTTTCCTTAAACTAGGGATTAATATTATTTTTTTTTGTCCTGTTTTACTAAGTAAATATTTGTTATTTTTATTTTTTCGTATCTTTCTTCAGAAATATTAATACACACATATTCATTTATAATCCTATGAACTCAAAACCCTTAGACAACACTAGCATTAATCATAAAGAAATACGAAAAAAAAAAATATATAAAAGCAGATGACAGTTTGAAGTACCTCAGCAAATGCAAATATCTACATTTCCTCAGCAAAAGTCATGTTACATCCAACCATACGTACACTTTCGCATCAAATAGAGGCAAATGTAAGAAATTCACAACATTTTGTGACATAAATTATGCAATACATTTCGTTTGAGTGCCAACAGGCACTAACGTAGACAAACAGCAAAAGCGATTACGGAAGACGTGCAAAGGCGAACAACTGACGGAGTGTAAGAGCCAGGCAAGCAAGCGACTTCACTGGCTTGACCACCACCGTTCACCACTTCTGCATTAAAGCCAAACGCCTGGTCAACGTTTAAATGCCGCCAAAAGGGAGTAAATATCGGCCGTGGCAGGGGTGTAACGGTGTGGAAACCTACGAGTCTGAGTGTACTTACACATTTGTTTGCGCTTACGCCTTGAGGTCACGTATACGCCACGTTGACCTAGGAAGACTGGCAAGCACATGTATGTGTATGTACATATATCTAAGTTTGTACTCGTGTGTAGTAAGTATGTATGTATGTATATAAGGACGTTTATAGCACATGAGAAGCGCATTAACTGAAGCCGCAAGCCACAAAAAGGCAAAATGTGGCTAAGTCAAGCAAAGAAGGATTCCAACAAATTTGATTCATATGTGGGTCAAAGCTTTGGTCGAAATCAATAAATTTGTGCAGGCAATAAGGCAGACAGCAGACATGAGGGCTTGAGAGGCAGTGTAAAAAGTAGCAAAATACAGCAAACAGAGGCAAAAAGGCAAGGGAAACCATTAGCCGAAAGTCATTAGACACATTGCTTGGTAATTAAGAGGCTTAGAAAAACTTTGCCCATTCCACAAATGTGTAAAAAATGTAAATGTAATGATACTAGAAATAAAGTCAGGAACGGCAACATATTTAATATTCAACGAAATTAAAGCAAAACAATTCTATGAAGCAGTGGAAAATAATGCTGCGAATAGCCATAATTATCCGCAAATCTAAATGTAAATGGTTTTTGTGGAAAGAAATAAATTGCTTATTAGTTATTTATGCATTGGCCAATGTTTGTGCTCAATTGAGCAATGTGAAAAACTATATTTAATTATTAGACTGCGGATATTTATGCATAGGACGAAGCCTAAAAATATGTACCGCATAACTACAAACAAAATGAATACAAATTTATTTCTTTTGCTTATATTTAAGTAGCGCATATTTTTAGGCTTCGATTTCTGCATAAAAATCCACAGTCTATTAATTATGATATCATACGAAACGGAGCAGATGCATAATACTTTCCTTTCGTTGTTCTTACTCGGATTTGTTGCTGGATCTTTGATGTCGCTATCTTTTTTTCTAACCCTATTTAGGAGCGATGGTTTCACTCTCTTCTTATGTAGAGCTAGTTTGTAAGGAAAAAAAAGGAACAAAAATAGGTCCACAGTGTTGTACTCAGGACTCCTCTATTACTGGCTTACTTTCAATCGATGTCATGTACAGGCTGTACCTGTCAAACTCCAGTCACCCTTGACTAACAGAGTCAAACATTGCTTTGTATTATCACTTCCTCTTTGGCAGCGTGTTCTCTGTATGCAGGGACATGTACTTAAATTTGCTTAGCCCGAATTTGATCATTCCGCTCAGCTCCCTCTATCGAAAGGCGACTTATCAGTTGCGAAAGGAGAGGAGCTCTTGTTTTGGTAGAAATTAAAACAGAAATTTCTTTCAAATCGACGTTATCTTTGGTTCTGACTTTCCATTATTTTCAAAATACTCACTAACTTGTTCTGGGAGAAATCCAAATACCGATTCCTTTGGAGTCGACGAAACCTTTGCCTCTGACCATTGTACAAATACTTAAAGGTAGTTTCACTTGTTTGACGAAAACTGTGCTTTTGACATTTTCTTTTAAATTCAAGCTACTATATTGTTTGAACAAATTATAAAGCGGTTTTTTATTTCAAAATAATTATTAAAAAAGTTTTGAAAAAATATATTTTGAGCATCATTTTATAGCGAACTTCTAGTGATTTATTTCTAAAATTAAATATAAAACGGAAGGCAATTAAAATACTACATTGTGTAATGCACATAGACAATCTATTTGTTTATGGAATTATTTTCATCATAATTTAGTACGATTAGCTGCATATTTCGGGATGGCCACGTGCATGGTAACTTCACAAAGGTGTTGTTTGTTTGTTCCAACCACCTTTCGGTAGAAAATTTTCAGCCCCCGAATGGATGTACTTAATCTAAGCGAAACGCGACACCAGCAGCAGTAGAGCGAGTAGTTTATCTGTCTATAAACTATAACAAGGTGCTCTAAGAATTAGGAAATTTTTTTAACTCCCTCTTCATGACTACATCATGTGTTATCACGAACAAGTTTATGCTTCCATGATGCTTTCAGCTACTTTTTAACCATTCCTTTGTTCATATTTCCACCAAAGAGGATCGAAATTAAAGCAACATCCTAATATCTTAATTTCCAGATATAATAATATCTCACGTAATACTGCAGGTAAAGCCAAATTTTTTGCGGTAAGTTAATGTAAAGTATTTTAAATTAGTACACACATATTAACAGATTTGTCAATACGATAAAATAAGAAAATTTACCTCGCGTGTTGTTAGTTTTCAATGCATAAAAAAATTCCTTTAAAAAATACTAAAATTTCCAAAACAATAATTTATTGAGGGGACAGTGCTGCCAGTGATGCCAGCCATTCTTCGTAAAAAATCCCACGAAAATCAGGAAAAAATCCCTCTATTACCCACATCTCAAAAAATTATCCCACAAAATTCCCAAAGAATTAAAACATATACATATTCCAGTAGTAAAGAAGTAACAGTCATAAAAAATAATAATAATAGATTGGCGCTTACACATATGTTTATGTTTGGCCGAGCTTCTCCTCCGATGTGTGGCGTGTGCTTTGTCACACAAAGGGAAGGACCTACAGTTTTACGCCGACTCCGAAAGGCGATTGTATTTTTATGAGAAGCTGTTTTTCATGGCTGAAGTACACTCGGAGGTTTTCTGTTAAGACAAAAGCTTTTTTCTACATTTTTTTTTGCCTTGTTGCTTTTACCAGGGCTTGAACCCAGGCCCTGCGAAGTGGAAGCGCGCACTGCTTACCACTACACCACACATATAATATTCTTTCGAAATTCAAAGGTCGGTAGATTACTCTCTAAGGACCTAAAATAATTTAAAAACATCTACAACATCCATAAATTAGCTTAGTGTTTATTTAAACCCAAGATTTTGAAAAAACTATATTATTCTATATTATTCTATATGCATACATACATACATTTGTGTTTTTTATTGTTGTATACTTACCGGCAATTCTTAAAATTATCACTGTTACAAATTATTTGCATCGTGTTAGCGAATATGATTTTTTTTGTGACTTTAAAATTGAAGCACATACGTGTGCTATTTAACATTTCATCAGATAATTCGTTCCGCTTTTTACATGAAACACCAGTTATAATTGAAAAGATTCTTTCTTACTCAGCACTTGGTTTGGTTAACGGGAGAAAATTTTCAAAATTGTTCTTATACTTTTTAATAATAATATATCATTTCACTCCACATCACATCTTCAGGGCGATTAATTACGTAAGAGTGTCGAATATTGTTGAATTTTTATCAATTGTGCATAGATTACTGTGTCAAAATAAAATGCCTTTTTTATTTGAAATGTCCCTTTTATAATTTTTTTTGCAAAATATCCCTCAAATAGGGAAATTACCCAAAATCTGGCATCACTTAGTGCTACTTGAGCAATTTACGAAAATTATAAACGTCATAAGCACAGTTTATGTCAAAAAATTTCAAAGTGAAACTACCGTCTTTTTTTTGTATCATTGTTTTGACTTTCAATTTATTTCAAACTTGACAATGGTAAAACTGTGGCTGGCATATTTGGGCCAAACTTCAAAAAATCTATGCCAATGGGAAGCTACCCCACCATTATTCATTATATATTTATTTTTACGATCCTTGAAAGCCTTGCATTGGACAGATAGTGTTGTCTTAAACACTATAGCCTGACTTGATGACACCTTTGTTGGAATTGGGGTCGCTAACTTTTGTGCGTTTTGTTTCTAACAAATTCGTATCCTTTTCTGTTAGGTATTATGGATTTCTATTTGTCCTTCCCGCGGCAAGATTCCGAAGAAGCCATGGAAACCCTACCGTTTTTTTAATACTCTTAACTGTGGTCGCAATATACTGTTCATCTCAAAGCTTGAAAAAGACCAGCCGCATCCGCAAGCGAATCGTAAAATTGGATCTCTCTTTCGCCTGAAATCTTTACATGAATAAGGATTATTCTCATTGTGCTCAACATTTCTACGATTTCACAGCAGGCTTGAAGTTTCATTTCAACAATCTCTTCGAATATTTGTAAATTACTTCCATTAAATTTATCGGAGCATTAGGGAGAGTTAGCAATGCCAGCTTGGAGTTGAGCGTGCTAATTTTTGAATCATTCTACTGCCTACAATATCGGCATGAAAGTGCGCATACATAACGACATAAATCAAGTTTGTTTTAACTTCGAATGCAACTAAAATCTCACTTCCAGCTGATATCTAAGCAGAATAACATTTCACAAAAGCAATCTTAAATACAAGTTAATATTTAAAACGCAATACTTTTTGGGAAAAGTCCTAAACGAAGTTACGTAATGTTTTCTTCGGTGGTATTATTTTTCGTTATATATACATAAACACTTAAACATTTTCTGTTTCCCCATTATTTCCTTAAATGTCTTTCAATCCAACATCACATCTATTTATCATGAACCACATAAACTCTACATTACCTTTATTACTCGGCCACAACCTCTTAACAACATTTGGAATTGTGTTTTATTAAGGCTATTATGTACACATTTCAGCTGTAACCGCCAATTATCGACACCACAAAATCTCTTAAAGTAATCAAATTTATGTCTCTCATCATTGTTTACCATTGTACGCCGCCGCTACTCCCTTGGAATGAGTATACTCGCACGCGCTTGACAATTTTGGAAGCTAATAAGGCGCTTAAGTCACAAGAGAAATGACAAGTATTTGTC